>NW_007727548.1:22127-56880 GCF_000696425.1 Galeopterus variegatus
CTCCCCTCGGTGGGGTGTCGCCCTCGCTGGGGTGTCTCCCCTCGGTGGGATGTCTCCCCTCGGTGGGGTGTCGCCCTCGGTGGGGTGTCGCCCTCTGTGGGGTGTCGCCCTCGCTGGGGTGTCGCCCTCGCGGGGGTGTCTCCCCTCGGTGGGGTGTCTCCCCTCGGTGGGGGCACGTCACTCAGCCGAGCCAGTGAGGAAGCAGGGCGGCCAGAAAAGCGCGGGTTGGGGTTGTACCCAGGTCTCTGTTTATGGCCTCAGAGTTCCTCTTTTGCTCCAGCGGCCGAAACCTGACCGTTCAGGCTGTGATCGCAGCCTGGCTCCCGCGCGTCCTTTCTTACTCCAGTCCTGTTCCGATTCTGAGGAGAGCTGTCTGCTTGACCAGCTTTCCACTGGCATCTCGCTTTGCTCCTGGTACCCCCGACCATCCTCTCCAGAGAAGATGGTCTGAGAGCGGGACTGACTTTATTCCAAGCTTGAGATGGTCATACGGCCTTACTGTGTTCAGGGTGGTTGGCTGTCAGTGGAAATGCTGATTATAATATGTCAGAGCCAAACAAGAAAACAGAGCACTTAAGTTCAAAGTCACATATGCAGTGGAATCTCAACTTGAAAATAAATGCAGAGAAGAAAACAAGCGTGAGGAAACAGGCCTCGTCAGAAGTGGCTGCTTCTGCACAGTGGGATTTTAGGTGCTACCTCTGGTGTCTTTGTACAAGGGCACCTCAAAAAGTTCACGGGAAGATTCGTATTATCTTTTAATTCTATTTTTCCATGACCTTCTTGAAGTACCCTTGTATTTTTTCTGTCCTGTCCACATTTTGACATTGGTATACATAATTTCTTAATCAAAGAAAATAAAGAGAAAGGAAAGGTAGTGGTTGCAGTATAGTTCCATTTGAAAAGAAATGAACACAGAGAGGTCACACACTGACAAAGAGAAATTATTGAAGGATTTCACCATGGATTTCAGGGTTTTTCTAAAAGCATGTGGGAATGTGGAATGAAAAATTCCAAAAGAAGGTGGGTCTTTTTCATATCCATGAAAATGGAAGTTGAATAGCTGCAGTCCAAGGGAGGAAATGTTTATTGAATTCCCTCATTTGCCAGGCAATCACCAAGTACCCCTTTTAGCTCTGTGACTGGGATGATGGTGGAGCCTGGAGTGATACTGCAGGTTTGAGTGGTATCAGAGCATCTGTGCTCTGCTCACAGCACCTGAGCAGAGGAGGATGTGTACCTTCTGCCCTCTCAACTTTGTTTTCTAGGGCTGTTAAGGGCTGTTAAAAAAAAGTGGGAAGTTGAATTTTTGATACCTAAGACAGTAGCAATTTTCAAGGGGAATCATAGGACTTGTGCTGGGACTTTGGCTGTGGTTGCCTGCTGTGGGAGGGGAGATGTATGTGTTGTACTCGTGGGTCCCTGTCCTCACTGATGAGTCCTGGGTCAGCTGCCACATGGGCGTGGCCAAGGGGTGGGGAGAAGGCTAGAGAAATGAGAAATTGGACATACTTTAGAGACTGATTTCCAACATGGTGAGTGGTCTGGGGCCCACATAGACATCCTTCATGTGTTTATGTCTCCCATACCTGTGAAATGCCCCTGCTTTTCCTCTTAAAGGTAACACATTCCCCATATTTGAGTTCTGAAGGTTCTTGTATCTTATTAAGGAGTTCATAATCCCGGATCAGCTTTTTTTCAGGTTTACTGGATTAATGATCTTGAGCACTGTCCTTTTATCTCCAGTATGATCAACTAACTATTGTGGGGGCTAAGTTTTGTACCTAATATTTCTACCTTCTTGACATATCTTCCCCCCTCACACACACAGAATATCTATGGTATGTCAAGGGCAGAGATCCTGTCTGCCTTGTGACCATGAAGGAGACGGACCGGGAGGCTGTTGCAACAGCGGTCCAGAGGGTTGCTGGCATGCTTCAGCGCCCAGACCAGCTGGATAAAGTGGAGCAGTACCGCAGAAGAGAGGCTCGGAAAAAAGCCTCCGTGGAGGCCAGATTGAAGGTATGAGACCAGAGCCATCGTGGTCACCTGCTTCCCTCCCAGGCAAGATAGAGCCGTTTATCCTGAGTTTCAGGTACCGTTTGACATCGTCATGATGATTTTGCTGAATTAGACTTAGTGATGGTATGGGAAGAGTCAGAACAGTAGATTTACAAAAAAGACTGTGGGAATATTGAAATCTGCAAAGGAAGACCTTTTTAAGCACACTGGAAGTGTCCATTTCATGTTTTAAACAATATTAGAAGAATAACAAATACGCTTATTTATTCAAAGCTCTGTACCAAGCACCACTAGAGAGCATTTTGTTTTGGTCATTTCAGTGCCCGTTGTGGGCCGACCATGTGCTAGGCATTGTGGTGGCCCGGTTGTAGGAAGGAGGAGGACACATTTATGAAGAGTATGTGAGAGTATGCCAGGGAAGAAAATCATTCTTTTTAAATGTATTTTATGATTCGGATTGGCTTTCAACTTACTGCTATGAAGACGTGAGGTTTTATTAAAATGTGTGTTGCTTTGCCTCCCATGGATTAGTTACCCCTTTACCCTGGGTGACGGAGCCACCAAAGGGTTAGGGTTAGGGTTAGATTACTCAAAGCCCATCTCTTCTGAGCAGTGAGAAGCCCCAAAAAGGGGTTAATCTCCCAGAACCCTCAAGAGCGAGGCATTCCTTCCATTTGGGAAATTAACCATGAATTGGGGTTCTCTTCCTGCATTTATTCTCCAGACCAGGAAGTTTCAGGAAGAGAATATAGATGGGGTTTTTGCTAAGTATATTTTAACAAGTTTAACAATAGGCATTCCATAACGCAATTTTCGAGAAGTTAAGTTGATCCACCAACAAAAGCTTGATCTTAGAAAACATTCTCTTCTGGGGCCGGCCCGGTGGCGCACTGCTACAGTGCGCCGCTTGGGAGTGTGGCGGCGTTCCCGCCGAGGGTTCGGATCCCACATGCAGACTGGTTCCCGCTCACTGGCTGGGCGAGGTGTGGGAGCGACGCAGAGGGTTGCGATCCCGTTGCCGGTCCTGGTCCGGTGCGGGCACGACACTGAGGGTTGCGATCCGTTGCCGGACATGAAAAAAGACAAAAAGGAAAAAAAAAAAAAGAAAACATTCTCTTCTTACAGCAACTTCCCAGTAACTTTACATATCAATCAGTAACCTGTCTGTCTTTGAGCCAGCAACCTTGCTGTGTTTACAATTTTTTGTCTTACTTATAGCCTGGGGAAAATTTCCTGTTCTTGCAAGGTCAATGTTTGAAACTGCAAGGCTTTGGAAAACCAGGCCCTGTGAAGTACATTTGCTTTATGCATACTCCACAAACATGCATATTCAGTAGCATTATAAAATGTTAAAACCATGACCTGCTATAGCTGACATGTAATAGAATGGTTTTGGGGATTTAAGAGAAGGCCTTTGAGCAAAATTTATTCTCACACTGCCAGGGCAATGAATTAATCTTTCAAAACAGTTTTAGCACCCAGGTATAGCTGCCCAGGTAGGTGAAACAGACAAGGAGTACTCAGTTTTATCAGTGAAGCATCCGAAGACTCCGTTGGACTAATTTGAGACCACAGTTTCATATTAATGTAAAAAATAGTTTCGACCTAGTACATCTTTTTTTTTTTTTTTTTAAAAAAGATGACCGGTAAGGGGATCTTAACCCTTGACTTGGTGTTGTCAGCACTACGCTCAGCCAGTGAGCGAACCAGCCATCCCTATGTGGGATCCGAACCCGGGGCCTTGGTGTTATCAGCACCGCACTCTCCCGAGTGAGCCACGGGCTGGCCCGACCTAGTACATCTTTAGCCTGAACTTTTATGCATTCCAGAACTTGTGGATTAATTAGAGATTATCAGTAGTGACTTAGAAACCTTGAGTGGTCTGTTGCAATCATAGTTAAATATTTCTAAACACAATTTAGTCTCCCATGCATTCCAGAACTTGTGGATTAATTAGAGATTATCAGTAGTGACTTAGAAACCTTGAGTGTTCTGTTGCAATCATAGTTAAATATTTCTAAACACAATTTAGTCTCCTGGGTGAAAGTTGTTCCTGCCATCAGTTGTGTTGCCTGGTCTTATCGTCTCTTTCCCATCCACCTACTGCTATTCCTACATTCCCTCTGGCTGCACATCTCACTGGATGGCCCTAGGAGTGAACCTGAATCTCATATGTGCCAGTTCAGTGCACTGGAGTCAGCCGTCCTGAGCCGGGTCTGGTTCTGGCTGAACAGAGGAGCCCCCCCACCTCCTGAGCTGATGAAGAAGTTCTGACATTTTCTCTACTTAGATAAGACCTGTTGAGAAACTCGCCCAGGAAGAACGTGGTGGCATCCTTCTAAGGATACCACTCAAGGTGGCTGCAGGCCTGAGGCACACCTGTGGTGATGTCCATATCACCAGCCCACCAGGCTGGATGAGGAACATTGTGAAGTTTTTGCGTCAGAGCTTTAAGATGCATCACTAGTCTCTTCCGAGGCAGCAATGAAAAAAGAGTTCTCTTGTCAATCAGTTAAATCCTTGTTCATCTTATTCTCTTTTTCTGGGTATTGACTATTTCCTGCTACTCAAATGGCTCTTTTCTGAACCTGATCCTCCTGGGAAGATTTGCTCATCAGGAAGCAGCGTGTGGCTGTCACTGGCTCTGCTAATCCACACGATGTCTCCCTTCAGGCCGCAATCCAGTCGCAGTTGGATGGGGTGCGCACGGGCCTGAGCCAGCTCCACAATGCGCTGAATGATGTCAAAGACATCCAGCAGTCGCTGGCCGACGTCAGCAAAGACTGGCGTCAGAGCATCAACACCATCGAGAGCCTCAAGGACGTGAAGGACGCAGTGGTGCAGCACAGCCAGCTGGCCGCCGCCGTGGAGAACCTCAAGAACATCTTCTCAGGTAACCGCGACGGTGCCTCCTGGCACACGTCCCCATAGTCCATACTGTGCTCCACTGTCCTGTCTTAGAGTGGACAGCAAGTTTGGTCGCTGCCTGCTCAGTGAGCTGCTTTTTTTGAATAAGGATAAAATGATCAGTTGACAGGTGAGGCTGGTGGAATGTTTGCTGTTTCGTGTCAGGGGGGAGGCAAGGGAGTGGATAAGCCATGCGGGCTCTGTGTGGAAGGAGCCCCTGGCGAGCCCCGTGCCCTCGGCTGCAGTGTGGCTGTTAGTTCATGGCTGGGACTCTGCCAAGTCCAGCCTAGTGAAGGAGCTGCAGGGTGTGGGGGTGGGGGAGGGATGAGTGTGTCCGCGGGCATGGTGGTACTCAGCAGTGTCAGTGTCAGTTGTGATTGGAGCAGATGCGGTGGAGGTGTGGCAGGGGACAAGAGTGGAGGGGCAGGAGGTTGAGGGAGCAACCCTTTCCGAGTCTTTTCCCGAATACCGCGGGTAGTGGCTGCAGAGTGCTGGACAGTCTGTGCTTGGGCAGCAGCTCCCAGAGTTGCTGTTCACACCGCCTTCTTATACTCACTGTGACAGGAGCGCCTGGTCTTCCGCCTCCAGATCCCATCCCTCCCCTCGGTCCCTTCTCTCTGTGAGGGTCACCAGCATCCTTCAGGCTCCCCAAGAAGAAGCCTTGGCATGGTCTGACCTCTTTCCTTTTTTATCCTTGTCTCTGGTCTCTTGACCAGTCCTTTCTGTCCCTCCCCTCTGCACTGATGTCCTTATCACACACATCTCACATCTGTAGCAATCCCATGCCCTCCACTCTTGGACTCTGAAGTATCAGAGCTGCCATCTGCAACACGAAGGCCAAACGTTGATGCTCTGCTCCTGAGGTCAGTGGTGTGGTGCAGTTCTTCCCATCGCCCGTGGCATGGGGGCCTTGCTCCTGCCCATGACACACCTGGGTAACCTGTGTCCTGTCCAGCCCTTACTCCTCTAGACACCTCTTTTGCCTGTGGGCACAGCATGTGGAGTACCTGTGCCACTGCTCCGTACATGCCTGTCTTCTGTGGGTAGGATATGTAGGGCTACGTGGGGGGCCACAGTCCATGTCGCTTCCTGCATCCCCCACAAGTGGCACAGCACTGCTGAGTCCGTAGCGGTGCTCAGGAAGCAGGTAGGTGTTGACTGCCTGGAACTGGACAAAGTCCCCAGGCCTGAATCTCCTTCTCAACTTTCAGCCAGCACCTTCTAGTTAATTTCCCTTCTCTTACAATTTCCTGTTGACTGGATACATTTCATTCCAGTCTTATAAAACTAATGCCTAAGGACCAAAAAAGTTACATTACTGGAATGAGTTCATCCACAGCAGTTGAAAATAATTTTCTTCCCTCTATGTACAACTGAGCCTACATTGTATGTGTATTTTTTGTTAGGGGTAAATTTTCATCAGGACGATGTGGTTGTTTGGTTCCATCCAGACTTTTCTTGTTGCCTGTAATTCAATAATGCTGAGCAAACAGCTCCGTCCCCCCATTTTTTTAGTATGATAAAATGCACGTGACAGAATTTTCCATCTTAACAATTTTTAAGTGTATGGTCAGTGGTATTAAGTATATTCATGTTGTGGTGCAACCATTGCCACCATCCAACTTCAGAACTCTTCCCATCTTGAAAAAATGAAAATCTATACCCATTAAACAATAACTCAGCATTTACCCCCGCCCTCCCCTGTCCCCTGACAACTACCATTCCACAAGTGTACTTGTTCATAGAAAGATTTGTATTATCTTTCCATTTTATTTTTCCATGAACTTTTTCAAGTGCACTCATGTTTCTGTCTCTGAATTTGACTACTCCGGGACCTCATACAAATGGAATTATAGAGTATTGTCTCTGCATCTGGCTTGTAGCGAAATGTCTTCAAGGTTCATGTATGTTGCAGCATGTGTCAGAATTTCCTTCCTTTCTAAGGCTAAATAACATTCCATCTTAGGTCTATACCACATTTTACATATCCATTCATATGTCACTGGACAGACACATGGGTTGCTTCTAGATTTTTGCTATTATGAATAATGCTTCTGTGAACATGGGTGTGTAGATATCATGCTTTCGGTTCTTTTGGGTGTGTACCCAGAAGTGGAATTGCTGGATTATGTGTTCATTCTATTTTTAGTTTTTTGAGGAACTGCCACACTGTTTTTCACAGTGGGGGCACCATTTTACATTCCCACCAGTAGTGCACAGGGGTTCCACGTTGTCCACATCCTTGCCAACACTTGTGATTTTCTGTTTTTTAGATAGTAGCCATCCTACTAGGTGTGAGATGGTATCTTGTAACTTTGACTCACATTTCTGTAATGATTGCTGATGTTGAGCATCTTATCATGTGCTTATTGGCCATCTGTTTATCTTCTTTAGAGAAATATCCAAGTCCTTTGCCCATTTTTTAATCAGGTTGTTATTTTGTTTTTGACTTTAGGTATTCTCTATATATCCTGGATATTACTCCTTTATCAGATGTATGATTTGCAAATATTTTTCCCACTCTGTGGGTTGTGCTTTTACTCTTTGGATAGTGTCTTTTGATGCACACAAGTTTTTAATTTTCATGAACTCCAATTTATCTGTTTTTTCTTTTGTTGCCTGTGTCTTTGCTGTCCTATCCAAGAAATCATTGGCAAATCCAGTGTCATGAAGCTTTTGCCCTATGTTTTCTTCTATGTGTTTTATACTTTTAACTCTTTTATTTAGGTTTTTTGATGCATTTTAAGTTAGTTTTTGTATATGATGTTAGGTAGAAGGTTCAATCTAGCAACAAGATATAACATTTATAAATATTTTTGTACTTACTAACAATTTTATTTTTAGTGAAGTATTTTAATTCCTTCCTTATTTCTTTTGTGTACATTCTATAGCTATTTTCTTTGTGGTTGCCATTGAGATTTAATTTAACATCCTAACATTATATCACTCCATTTTGAATTTATAACACACAAAAGCACTATCCCTATACAACTCTGTCCCGACCCCCTTTCAGTTGTTGATGTCACAACTTACATCTTTGTACATTGTGTGTTCAAAAATATAGACTAATAATTGTTTCTTTAATGCATTAGTTTCTTAAATTATATAGAAGACAAAATGTGGAGTTAGAATCCAGTTGTAGTACTGGCTTTTAGACTTTTGTTTAATGTATTAGTCTCTTAAATCATGTAGAGAACAAAAAGTTGAGTTAAAAACCAAAGTTACAGTAATCTTAGATTTTATAATTGCCAGTGTATTTACCTGTACTGAGATCTTTATTTCTTCATATAGCTTTGAGTTATTGTCTAGCTTCCTTTTATTTCACGCTGCAAGACTCCCTTGAGCATTTCTTGTAGGGTAGGTCTAGCGGTAACAAACTCCTTCAGCTTTTGTTTATCTAGGAATGTCTTAATATGTCTCTTACTTTTGAGTGACAGTTTTGCTGAATATAAGATTCTTGGTTGGCAGTGTTTTTCTTTTAGCAATTTGAATACATCTGTCTTCTGCCTGCCAAAGTTTCTTATGAGAAATCTGGTAATAATCTTAATGAGGATCCTTGTATGCAACAAGTCATTTCTCTCTTGCTGTTTTCAAAAGTCTCTCTTGGTCTTTGTCTTTCAGCAGTTCAATTATATTGGGTCTTGGTTTGTGTCTTTTTGAGTTTTTCCTGCTTGGAGGTCATTGAACTTCATCCGTGTCTTTCAACAAAGTTGGAAACTTTTTAGCCATTATTTCTTCAGCTAATCAACCTCTTTGTCCATTTCTCTTCTCTTTCTGGAACTCCCACTTTGTGTATGTTGGTCTGCTAGATGGTGTCCGCAAGATCCCTTGGGTTTTGTTCACTTTCAGTTTTTTTTTTTTTTCTTTCTGTTCCTCATGTTTGATAATTCCCATTGTCCTATCATCACATTCGCCAATTCTTTCTTAGGCCTGCTCAAATCTGCCTTTGAATTCCTCTAGTGATTTTTTTCATTTCAGTTATTGTACTTGTCAGCTCCAGATTTTCTTTTTGGTTTCTTTTTATGTTTTCTATCTCTTTATTGATATTTTCATTTTGTTCATACATCCATCAATTTCTTTAACTTGTCCATATCTTCTTTTAGTTCTTTGAGTATCTTTAAACAGTTGTTTTAAAGTCTTTATCTAGTAGATCTGTCATCAGGTCTTTTTCAAGGACAGTTTTCTGTTTGCTTTGGCAGGAACACAGCTGCCTGCCAAGGGGCTAGGGGTGTGGGATGGGTAGCTGCTGTTATGCTATGAGTTAAAATTGACCAAAATTAGCTGCAGTTTACCATCCACACCTTCCCCTAGAAGTTGCAAGTCTTCAGTAGACTCCAGAGTTCCAAAATAGTTACACCAGGCAGATTCTGCTAGTGCAGTTGCTATCTAGGTGGGGAGATGGATTCCTGGTGTTCCAGCTCTGCTATCTTCCTAGAATCCTGCACACAGTCTTTTATGGTTTTTTTTAAATGGTGCCACAATTAATCTAGGTTGATAAGTACTCTTTTTCCCTAGTGCCCGAGATTGTGAGGGAGACCCAGGACCTAATTGAACAAGGGGCGCTCCTGCAAGCCCACCGGAAGCTGATGGATCTGGAGTGCTCCCGGGACGGGCTGATGTATGAGCAGTACCGCATGGACAGTGGGAACACACGTGACATGACCCTCATCCACGGCTACTTTGGCAGCACACAGGGGCTCTCTGACGAGCTGGCCAAGCAGCTGTGGATGGTGCTGCAGAGGTCACTGGTCACCGTCCGCCGTGACCCCACCTTGCTGGTCTCAGTTGTCAGGATAATAGAAAGGGAAGAAAAAATTGACAGGCGTATTCTTGACCGAAAAAAGCAAACTGGCTTTGTTCCTCCTGGGAGGCCCAAAAGTTGGAAAGAGAAAATGTTTGCCATCTTGGAGAGGACCGTGACCACTAGAATCGAGGGCACACAGGCAGACACCAGGGAGTCTGACAAGATGTGGCTCGTCCGCCACCTAGAAATTATAAGGAAGTACGTCCTAGATGATCTCATCATTGCCAAAAACCTGATGGTGCAGTGTTTTCCTCCCCATTATGAGATCTTCAAAAACCTCCTGAACATGTACCACCAAGCCTTGAGCACGCGGATGCAGGAGCTCGCATCGGAAGACTTGGAAGCCAATGAGATTGTGAGCCTCCTTACGTGGGTCCTGAACACCTACACAAGGTAGAGCCAGCTTTGTGCCTTATGTTTCTTTTACATGGGAATCTGTGTTTCTACATAAAATATGTGCCAGCAGTGGCCCAATGGTCTTGCTGTGGGCAGGTGCTTGTGTGCATGGGCATTGTTTTCAGGCTTATGAAGGTCTCCTGGTCCACCTGTTGGGGACATGTTTGTGAGGCCAGGTAGAGCCAGCTTTGTGCCTTATGTTTCTTTTACATGGGAATCTGTGTTTCTACATAAAATACGTGCCAGCAGTGGCCCAATGGTCTTGCTGTGGGCAGGTGCTTGTGTGCATGGGCATTGTTTTCAGGCTTATGAAGGTCTCCTGGTCCACTTGTTGGGGACATGTTTGTGAGGCCAGGGGCCCCACCTCTGGTGGTTTCTCCACCTTTGATGTCCCATCGTGGTTAACATTGCAGTGAGAGGTTCAGCGTGGGGCTTGTTTTCTGTGCTACTGTGGGCTGGCTGACTTCCTTAGTGGACCACGAGGCAGGTGTGTGCTACCCCATTTTACAGGTGAGGACGTGTCCCAGGACATGCCATGACCTGTATAGAGTCATCCATCTGGTAAGGAGACCACCAACATTGTCCTCCCAGCTTCTAGTGACAGTGTGTTTGGTTTCTCATAACCAGGACATGGTAGCAGTTAATCTTTCAAAATTAAACAGTTGCAAGTATATGCAGTTTCAGGAAAGTCAGTGACCCTTTTGCGTTTTAGTGTGGGGATTTTTCACTTCATGTGAGGAACCTGAGCCACTTCTGCACAGATTAGCTTGAGGTAGCATTTGAAAAACAAGGCAGTTATTCTGAAATGCCTAAGAGTTGGTAGCTGAAATGATAGTTTATTTTAATTTTGCGTGGTTTCATGGACAGAAAACGATTCTAAGTGATGTGTTGGAATTTTTTCCCCCCTATCTTGTCACTGCTGTGGAGAAATTAATCTCTTTTTTAGCAGTGATGTTTGTTATTTTTTGTTCGTATTTTGGGGTTTTTTTTTTGTTTACTGGTAACTGTTTAATGGTAGAGAATTTCTACACTTCAGTACAGAAAGATATAAAGAGAAAAAAGTGTCACCCATCGAGGATGATTGCTGTGGCTGGCCCTAACAGCTTCCTTCCCTGTGCATGGCCCCCGCCTCCGTGCCTCCTGTGTCCCCTCCCCTGCTTCTCATGCGGCTTATGAGCTGGGCACTGTGATCGTCCTCTTCTGGAGCCTCCACTGCAGGCCTTGACCTTGTGCCTTAATATGTTAACAGCCCCCTGAGGCATGAGGAAACTGAGGCACAGGGGGAGTAAGTGATGTGCCCACGTTCACATGGCAAGCGAGTGAGAAGCAGGATTCCAGTCCAGCCCCGGGCCCTCTCCTGAGCTCTTGCTCCCAGGCTGCGGAGCAGGCATGGGTGTAAGCTGCAGCTTCATGCCTTGGTCATGTTTCTTGCACACCACAGTGTGAGCATTTTCCTGTCCCTGGGCGTTCTCTGATAGCTTGCTGTCAGTCCCCTGTGCTTCTTCTTACCGGACTTTCTCAGGGAAGCTGAGCTGCTTTCACACTGGCAGTGTTTACACGCTGAATTGAGGTCCTTGGGGCAAAATTAATCTAGGTTGAATAAGTACTTTTTTGATACTTGCAGAAATTTATGAAGCACTTTTTCACTCAGGAAGCCCTTGAATTTCTTAAAGAGAGTGGATAAGCTATTAATATTATTCAGTGTTATTCTAAATACATATTAGGGATGTAGCATGAGACATGAGTTTTCTGAACATTCAAACCTTAGACTTTTCAGAACTAAGCCACATACACAAATGTTAGCTGCTTCCAATGAAAACTTCTTTTCTGAAACTTAACATGTGCCCTGACTTCTGCACGGTGGAATGGGCAGGTTGAGCTTGGGCTCGCCGGCGTGTTTTCTTTGGGTTATGCTGTTGCACTCTCTTTGTCACCTCTCTTCCCCTGGGTGATGGAGATGCAAAGGATTACTCAAAGCCCATTTCTTCTGAGCAGTGAGAAACCCCGAAGGGGTTAATTTCCAGGAACCCTCAAGAGAGAGGCATTCGTCCTCAGAAAGTTAACAACGGACTGGGCTTCTGTCTCAGTATTTATTCTCAAGGCCAGAAAGTTACAGAAAAGGAACATAGGTGGAGTTATGGCTAAGTACAGTTTAACAATAGAGGCTGGTAACATCAGGGAAATAACACAGTGACATTCCATAATGTAATTTGCAAAAGGTTAAGTTGATCCACCAACAAAAGCTTGTTCTTAGTAAATACTGTCTTTTCCTACAGCAGTTTCTTTGGTATGCTTACATAACAATAAAGCAACTTTCTTAATGTATCAATCAGTAGGTAAACCTGCTCCAGGGACATCTGTCCTTGAGCCAGCAATTTTGCTGTGTTACAATTCTTTATCTACGACAGAGACTTTAGCCTGGGGAAAGTTTCCTGTCTTTTGAAAGCTTAACATTTCTATACGTAATTCGAAAAGTTAGGTTATATCTGAAACTACAGGGCTTTGGAAACTAGGCCCTGTGAAATACATTTGCTTTATAAATGTTAGTATACTCCATATTATGCTGTGCGCGCTGTGCTCTGGTCC
The DNA here is from genome assembly GCF_000696425.1 of Galeopterus variegatus. Taxonomy (NCBI): domain Eukaryota; kingdom Metazoa; phylum Chordata; class Mammalia; order Dermoptera; family Cynocephalidae; genus Galeopterus; species Galeopterus variegatus. The sequence goes on from NW_007727548.1 coordinate 34,843, forward strand.
TATCCTCGTGCGGAGGTCACCGGCGGTGACTTCAGTGGCTGTGTTTCCAGTTGCATGCTTTCTCGCCACCTTCTTATTTAACGAAAGTTGTTCATCCAGCCCCTCCTGTGTACCAGTCCCTGGTCTTGGCTCAGGAGGTGCAGTGAACAGAAGACAGATGTCGTCCTCCTGGGCTCCTCCTGCATCAGAGCCCCAGCTCCAGTGAAGCCGGTTCAGTGGGCGGAGCCAGGCTGCAGTGACTGACAAGGCTGCTTAGCCTGCAAGGGGGCATCACAGGGGACCCTAAGTCCCTGGCTGCCTCACCTGGCATCCCCCACAAAGCCCCTCTGCCTTTTCCTGAGTTGTGTGATAGTGGGACAGTCCTTAGACATGCTTGAGGAAACATGTCCTGCATCCCTATGACTTGTCACCTGCTCCTGGTCTCTCTGCAGCATGGAGATGATGGGGAACGTGGAGCTGGCACCAGAAGTGGACGTCAGTACCCTGGAGCCTTTGCTTTCTCCACACGTGGTCTCTGAGCTGCTTGACACATACATGTCAACACTCACTGTGAGTAGAGGTTGCCTGCAGAGCTGGGACCACAGCATTGGTGGTCTGCATAAACTGGGCTTTGACACTTACTTCCTAGGGGCACGTTGCTTGGCTGCCCTGGCTCTGTTTCTAGGTCTTGAATGGCTGCCCTCGGCCCTGGATCTGGAGCTTGTCTGGGGTGTCCATTCCACAGACCCAGGACCCTCATCTGCCGGGGTGTCCAGACACGTGGGGTCATGCCTGCCAGGCTAATAGCTCTGAGTCCCCATGGCAGGGTGACAGTTAGGGGACCACGGGGTGAGTCTGACTGCAGCCTAATGACCACCAGGTGGTCTCAGAGTAAGATCAGTTGGTCAGGGTTTGCTTCCAGGAGAGAGTGTTTCTAAGCAACAAGACCACGTTCTGACCAGAGTGCTGTGGTGTCCCTGGGAAACGGTTGGGGGGCTATTGTATTTGGTTTCAGGTGAACTGGGTCTGGCCAGAGGCCTGCCAGCCTTGTACTCTGCCCTTGGGATGAATGTGGCCTTGTCCTCCGGCATGAAGGCCATCCAAAAGACATTCATGCATTCTTCTCCTTTATCTGGTTAAAGTCCACAGGCTGGTGTGGGCACTGCCACCATGGAGATGGCTCACGAGGTCCCCACTCTGGCACCGTCTGTGTTTGGGAGCAGGGGTTACTGTGACACGCTGTGTCTGTCTGTGCAGCTGCACGCCGCTGCAGAGCAACCGCATGGTGTAATTCAGAAGTGCCTGTTCTTCCTTCTTTTCTCCATGATGCTCAACTTCCTTTAGTCAAACATCATTGCCTGGCTGCGGAAAGCACTAGAAACAGATAGGAAAGACTGGGTCAAAGAGACCGAGCCCGAAGCAGACCAAGACGGGTACTACCAGACAACGCTGCCTGCCATCGTCTTCCAGGTACCTCCTGCCGGGGTTTTCCATGGCTCCACTTCCTGGGTGGCCCATAGGAACTGCAGGTTTTACAAACCCAATACCCTTGATCTTCATTTATAGAGTGTAGTAAAGATGTCTGGAACCCTGCCTGGTGCCTCTAAGCCCTGTTCTCTTCTCTGTCTCATTCTCTGGAGCCGAAGAAACAAACCCAGGGTTGTACTTATCAAGTAGTTTTGCCCAAGGTCACTTTAGTTTTCCTAGTCTTTTGGGGTTTGAACCAGGACCTAATTATATGTAATTTATGTGTGACTTTCAAATTTGAGTTTGCTTGTTCAACGTTTCTTACTGTTGTTAATGGCAATATTTGTCTTAAAAAATGTTACGTAATTGAGTGATCTGGTGAATTTTGGGGAGAATCCTTTATCATTTTAAAGTTACTTTCCTGTATGACAGTCACAGTACTAGGTGTTAGATCAACGTGTGTTCTTACAGTTAGTTTATTTTTTAGTGCCTGGCCTCCTACTTGTGTCCTCCCGTTTCCTTTCTCTCCTTTTCTGTAGGAATACTGAGTAGTGTTAGAATATTCACTTGGGACCCTGTCTGCTGAAAGGTGTCTGGACTGTAGCCAGGCAGAAGTGAGGGCTGGCGGGTGGTTTCCCTCTGGATTATCCCGCCACAGATTGGTGTCCTGTCCCCTTCTCAGCTCTACCCAGGGCCTGGCCCCTTCTCCCCAGCCTCCTGATTCTTAATAAATCTTTATCACAAAATACTTAAGGGTGAGTGGATTACTTTCAGGAGAAGCTGGAAGCTCAGAATGCAGAGTCCCAGCTATGACCCCAGGCATGACCCCCAGCACCCTGACCTCTGCCCTGCCATGCCTCACGTCAGCACATGAAAACTCCAGTAATGCAGGGTGAGAATAGACATTTCTCCCTTGTTAGAAACCAACTCGTAGGTAATTAGGAAATGATTTGTTTGGTTTTTTACCTGATTTGAAAGTTATTTATTTTTTTAACTAACTTTGTTATTTTTTAAGTGGTTTCTTTTTTTCCCTCTGAATTTGGACTATCCTAACTACCAATTAGCAGATGGGGGTTTTATATAATGGGAAACCTGCACTCTAAGTATACTTTTGTGCAATTATATAAGAGTTCATAAGTTCTCCAATTTTTAGATGTTTGAACAGAATCTTCAAGTTGCTGCTCAGATAAGTGAAGATTTGAAAACAAAGGTACTAGTTTTGTGTCTTCAGCAAATGAATTCTTTCCTAAGTAGGTACGTATTTTTGCCAGTGTGATAACTTCGAAATTATGTTTTTAAAAATTAAAAGCAAAAATTTGTTGATCCTAATATGCCTGTTATTAAAAAAACCTTAAACTTGGAGATTCCCCATCTGTCACCTCCCCTTGTTATTTGGAAACTCAAAAAGGTGAAGTAGATTCCTACAATCTTCCTTTTGAATGGATGGTGCCATTCCATCTGGTGTCCCAGGACTGATGCCTTTTCTGTCACCTGAACTTTATGGAGGGCGGGGGATAGCCACGCTAGGGGCAGTGGTCACTGCCCACTGTGGGGGGCGGGCAGTGTTCCCTCGACAGTGGGCTCTGTCCCAGCATGCCACCTTCCCTCTGAAGTGTTATGATGAATATTTTCAGATCTGTGCAGAAGTAGAAAGAGCAGCATGAGAAACTGAGTTCACCCGTCGTGCAGGTTCAAAATCTGTCCTTCATAGCCAGCCTGACCTAGTCTGCTGCCTGCCCCCCTGCCTGTCCTCTCTTGGCTGAAGTACCTTAAAGCAGAGCTCAGACACTGACATTTCAGCTTTATATTCTCTACTGCAACTACAGTGCCATCAAGTCGCATAAAAAGTTAATCTGACACCAAGTTTGTATTTGGGTTTCCCAGTTGTGTCAAACATATCATCTTGCAGTTACGTATCAGGTTGGACTTGCAGGTCTGCAGCACACGTGGCTATTAGGGCTCCCGAGTCTATGGTGCAGTCAAGCAGCCCCTCCCCTCTTTAAGCCACTGGCTTGTGGGAGAGATGGGTAGTCATTGTCCTGTAGTGTACAGAATCCTGATGGTGTTCCTCAGCCTGGTCCTCAAACTGTCATCTGCCCGCGAACCAGAAGTCGACTCTAAGGCACGCTGGGATCCCTGTTTATTTCCTGGCCTGTGGGCCCTCCATGTTGCAGTGTCAGTGGACGTGGTGTCCGTCTGTCCTGCTCTGGTGGCTCAGGTACTGACAGCCCCTCACTCAGGATCCCATCTGCCATCCATTCAGATGTTAGTCATTTTTTTAGAAGTCAGTGTCATTTATGAAGTGGAATCATCTATAAAGAGGAACGTTCCCTGATCAACTTCAGCTGTTTAATTACCTGAACCACACTTTGGGCAGAAAGGCAGAATAAATGCTTAATTCTCTCCCTTTATTGGCTGATTTTCAGTTAACCTTTCTCAACATCTCCTACAAGCACATCCAGCGCGTTGGTTTTACTGTTCTTCTGCTCCCCTGTATGTTTGGTAATCTCCACAGTAACTTAAAAAATGTGTGCACCCTTCAGTTGTTTGTTTTTTTGACATTTGTAGAGTCTGTTTTTAATTTGATTTCTTCAGGCAGAGTTTCAGGAGGGCATTTTGCCTGACATTCAATGAAGTTCCTAGCACTATCACATGAGATGAGATAAGATAATGCTTTCCTAGTTACTCACAGTCAACTATTTCAGAATATTTTTATAATCAGAATATTGAACCACATTTCAAAGCCTGATATGAAATGATCAACTTGTCTGTTCTTCCATTAATAGTATGGATCATCCAAACATTTATGTTATTTTTAAAGACTCATCTGGTCCATTGTTACTGATGTGAAATTTCTGTATTAGGTGTAATGTCAGCATGGCATTTGAAACAGCTCTAGGTTATCCTTTAAGAATATTTTTGATGTCGGTTTGCATCTCATAGATACAAAGATGAAGTTCAGTTGTATAAAGAAGATCACCTGCGTAATCGGCAGCACCCGCACTGCTATGTTCAGTACATGATCGCAGTCATCAACAACTGCCAGACCTTTAAGTAAGTGATCATCACAGAAGTGGTGGCCGAGGAACAAGAGAGAAGGTGCAGGAATACTCAGCTGCTTGTTGAACCTGAGATGTTTCCTTGCAGAGAATCCATAGTCAGTTTAAAAAGGAAGTATTTAAGAAATGGAGTGGAGGAGGGTGCGTCTCTGAGCCAACCAAACATGGATGGGATTTTGGACGCCATTGCGAAGGAGGGTTGTGGCAGCCTGCTGGAGGAGGTCTTCATGGACCTGGAGGTGGGTTCTGGCTGAAACACAAGTGATTCCATGCTGCGCTTGAGGACACACACCGCGGGCTATGTACTTGCTCTCTGTGATACTCATGCACAATACAGTAGAGACTCCCCATGAATATCTGAGACATCGAACTACTTAATGGGTCACAAAATAGATCAAGTGTGTAGAAACCTGTCACAGAACCCAGTTGAGAGCACAGCCCCACACACCACAGCACACAGACCCATCTCACTTTTGAATAAAAAAGCAAAACACATACATGCAAATCATTGACAAAATGAATTTAGCGTCATATCAGAGGTATGACATACCATGACCAAGTAGGGTTTATTTCAGAAGTACAGAGATGGTTTAGCCCTATTTAGATCTATTGGCAGAAATCAGTATATATTTAAAAATAAAGCCATAGTCATCTTATGGGTCTTGCTGGGAAGGGAGCTCCGTGGTGGTCGGTGGAGAACCCTGTGGTTTCTGTCTTTGTGCTGCAGTGCATCAGAGCGTGGACATACATGTGGAAGTGCTCCAGGGTAAAAAGGCTTGACACTTTTAGCTTTCTTGAAAATGGTTTAGGAAAAAAAGGAATTGTTTGCATTTGACATTATCTCAAAATTTTAGAAAAGACAATATAATGAATAGACAAAAGATGTGAATGACCACTTCACAGAAAAAGATCAGTGTCCTGAACATGAAACAAATGTCCAGTCTTACTGATCATCAGAGAGGTGCAAAATGTGAAAAACTTTTAAAGGTCTATCCATCAGTAAAGAATGGGGTAAATAAATTAGAGTATTCATATGGTACATATATGTAGCCATTAGTAGTGAAATTATGTGCATGCATGGACATTTACATACTTAACATGTCATTTTGTGAAGATCATTATGGAAGTTGTATGTGGTGTAAATCTCCTGTATTTAAAGTACACATTTGCAGATGATATAATAGTAGAATTCTTACATGAGTATGTGTTGCCATCGTAATTAGAAGATCAGTAAGTCACAGCAAAGACAGGCCGGAAGCACCACCCTCCCCAAAGCGCACGACTCGTGGACGTTGTTCCTGGCAGTGATCCCTGCAATTGGTTTGTGCTTTTCAGCAACATCTGAATGAATTAATGACAAAGAAGTGGCTGTTAGGATCAAACGCTGTGGACATCATCTGCGTCACCGTGGAAGACTATTTCAACGATTTTGCCAAGATTAAAAAGCCCTATAAAAAGGTAAGAACGTGGAACCTAGTCAGTTGTCCACCTTCGTGCTGGAGCCTACCTTGTGTCATGTGTGGCATTCAGATCCTGTTGGTTCTTCTGAGTGGGGGTTGACCAGTTGTTCTGGTAACCCAAGCGAGGCAAGAGTCATTACACTGTGCCAAAGATCAGGTGGAGGTGGTGGGCTTCTGAGTGAAGATTGAGAACGTTCATCAACTTTACTCCCTCCTGAGACCCCTGTGGGTGGGGAGACATCAGCAGTGCCAGGGACCCCTAGAAGGCAGAGTGGGGAATGGGGGGCTGTGAGGACTGGTGAGAAACATTAGTTCCCTCATATCCCTGCCCTGTGCACAGGGTGGGCTGCAGCCTTTCTCCGTCCCCGCGGGGGCCCCAGGGCTCTTAGAGGTGGCGCTGGCCCAGAGGAGACAGAAGGACTGTGTTCAGTTTCCTGCTGCCTGTTGCGTGCAGAGCCCGTCCTGGTCTCCACACTCCACGCCCAGGGTCTGGAGCCCCGCCCTCTTGAGGGACAGTGCCTGGGGACCCCTGAAGCGTGAGGCTTCTCCAAGTCTCCAGTGATGCGTGGGTCTCAGATGCCGTTCCTTCTAATTGCTATTAAAAGTGTTACTTTGTAAGATTAGGCTTTCTACCTGCTTGTTTTCTGGTTGATAGAAACATAAGTGGTTTGATATATCGAACTTATATACAGCATGTTGTAAAACTTTCTGATTATTCCTAGTGATCTGTTTCTAGATCCTTTCAGGAGTTCTCAGTAAGACTGTTCATCTAGTAATAATGACATTGTGTGTTGTCTGCAGTTCTGCTTTCTATACATTTTATGTCTTTTTCTTTCTTGACACTGGCTGGGAGAGCCAGCACCGTGGGTGTCCTTGTCTAATTCCTAATTTTGAAGGAAATTTCTTCTAACTCTGCCATTAAAAATGATACTTATAGGGAGACCCAGGTGTTTTAAATTGACCAAACTAATTTGGCTGTTCACAGCTGCCAGGAGGCCTCTGCTAGAGGTTGGTGGGGGCCCTACCACCACATGCTGCCACCTCTGTGCCAGCTGTTAGGGTCAGTGAAAGTAGACCTTAGACCAGAATCTTCCAGAGCGACAAGTGTGTGTTAATAGCTGGTGCAAAGACAGCCCCACTTGTGCTTGTGCTCAGGGGGTGCCCTCTTCCCTGGTCTGAGAGACAGCAGCCAGGTCCAGTGTGTTGTGTTGAGGCCGACTGTGGGTTCTATTGGGGGTCCTCGGTGAGAGTAGGGACATGAATGGGGCCCATGCACCCTCTCCAACACCGCCACCTCCCCCACTTCCCTTGTGCCAGTTGACCCCTGCAGGGAGCATCTCAACGAGGTCAGGACCCCTGATGAGGGTCCCCATGCTCACTGCCCTACTGTGGGTGGGAGTTGACTGTCACACCACACACACCACTATACTGTCAAAGGAGATCACACCTGATGACGGCCCGTGAGGAAAGACAGGGCCATGGTCACTACATGAGAGCCACATCTGTCCTCCCTCCCGGCCACTGGGGACAGCCTAGAGGAGTCCAGGCAGGAGTTCCCGAAGGAAAGGGAGGCGATGTGTGTGTGATGTGTGAGTGGTGCATGCACAGGGTGTGCGTGCTCTGTGTGTGTGCACATGTGTGTATATTGCATGTGTGCATGTGATGTGTGGGTGATATATGTTGCGTTTATGTGTGCGCAGGAGCACATGTATGTATACTGCATGTGTGCATGGGATGGGTGAATGATATGTGTGCATTGTGTGTGGTATATGTGCATGTGTGTGTGTATTCCATGCATGTATGTGATGTGAGTGGTGCATGTGCACAGGGTGTATACTCTGTGCGTTTGCATGTGTGTATATTGCATGCATGTGTGTGAGTGGTGCGTGTGTGCACGTGTGTGTATATGTGTGCATGTATATTATGTGTGTATGTATCTATTATGTGCAGTATGTGTGCCTGTGTGTATATTCTACGCGTGCATATATATTGTCTGTTGTATGTGCATATGTGTAAATTGTGTGCATCTGTATGCACGTATGTTGTGTGCATGTGTATGTTACATGTGTTTGTGGTGTATATTTTATGTGCATGTTTCATATGCATGCATGCACACATGTATATTGCATGTATGTGTGTTGGTTAGTGCAAGTGTATATTGTGTGCATGTGTGTGTATGTTGTGTTCATGTGTGTACATATTGCTTGTGGTATGTGTCTGTATGTGTATATTGTGTGCTTGTGCACATGTATGTTTAGTGTGTGTGTTTATATGTGTAGTGTGCATGTGTGTATTGCATTCATGTGTGTATTTTTTTTTTTTTTGTCTTTTTTCCGTGTCCGGCAACGGATCGCAACCCTCAGTGTTGTCCCCGTACCGGACTGGGGACCGGCAACGGGATTGCAACCCTCGGTGTTGCTCCCGCGCCTCGCTCAGCCAGTGAGCGGGAACCGGTCTGTATGTGGGATCCGAACCCTCGGACGGGAGCGCCGCCGCGCTTCCCAAGTGGCGCACTATCCAGTGCGCCACCGGGCCGGCCCCATGTGTGTATATTTTGTGGGGTGTGTGCGTGTATGTATATTGTGTGTATGTGTATATTCCACGTGCATGTGTGCTTGTGTATGTATTGTAAGCATGTGTGCATATGTGTTCGTGTGTATATATTGTTTATGGCATATGTCCATGTGTGTATATTGTGTGCAAGTGCACGTGTTTGGTGTGTGTGCATGTGTATGTTGTGTGCATCTGTATTGCATGCTTGTGTGTAAATCATATGGATTGTGTGCATCTGTGTATATTGCATGTGTGTGTGGTGTGTATATATTATGCTCATGTGTGTATATATTTATGCTATGTGTCCATGTGTGTATACTGTGTGCATGTGCACGTGTAGTCTTTGTGCATATGTTTAGTGTGTGCACATGTATCTTGTGTGCATGTGTGTGTGTTGCATGCTTGTGGTTTGTACATGTGTATATTATGTGTGTGTGTGTTTGTGCACATGTGCTGGATTCTGGTTCTGTCACCCCCAGAGTTCCTCCCTGCTTGAACATGGGGGACGGCTCCAGGGCATCTGGACTAGCCACCCCTGCCTCGAGGCTTCCCTTTTAGGACAGGCAGTTCATTCTGACATCAGCTCAGGGTAAGAATTGGGAGCACAGTTAGCCCCAAGTACCGTTTGCCAGGAGGCAGACACAGTGGAGCCTGTGTGCACATCAGTGATTGTGGGTCATGTGGTTTCCTCCCAAGACCGCATCCCACATCAGCAAGGGGCTCCCTGGCTGAGGGGTGGCTTTCCTTCCTCACTTTGTGGAACACATGTTTTATTTCCTATTATTTTACAGAAGATAATGGAGAATGTTGCAGATACAAACCATTTATGTCAAACAAAATCAGTGGCCACCGTGAATCCTGAGTGTTGCCTGCTTCTCTTTTTTTCTCTGAGATTTGACATGATAAAGCAAAGAAAACTTTCTTTTAAAAAAATGGTGCTTGCTGTAAGGTTTTGGTTAATACTTTTCTGCCAGTTAAGGAGCATCCTTCTTTTCCTTGTTTGCTAAGATTAGTGTGTGTGGGGTTTTGATTTTTAACCATGATCTTGGTGTTGAGTTTCATTAAATGCTTGTTCTGTAGCTATGGAGATAGGCCTAGGTCTTTTCTCCTTTAATTGGTTAAGTGGTGAAATATATTTAAAGATTTGTCTATCGTTAATGTACCCTTGCATTTATGGGATAAAAGTCAGCTTTGTTATGATGTATTACTAGTTTGTACTTTGCTGGGTTTAGTTTTGTAGTATTTTGTTCGGGATTTTTTTTTCCACCTATGTGCATGCGAGAAAATGGCCTGCAATCTTCCTGTCTTTCCCTGCTTTGGCAGGCATGGCTGTCAAGGTTGTGGTAGCCTAATGGGATGGTTTGGGCGGGGGGTTCCCTTTTTTCCCATTATCTGGGAGAGTTTTTATAAGATTGGAATTATTTGTTCCTTGAAAGTTTGGCAAAATTTCTCTGTAAAATGTGGACCTACTGTTTCCTGTTGGGGAGATGTTTTTTAAACATGGATTCAGTTTTTTTAATGTCTTGCGACTCTCTGGCCTTTTTCTTTCTTCCTGAGCTGTGTGGTTAGTGAGATTTTTCCAGGAGTTTCCCGTCTCACTCTTCACGTGGACTGTCTGGCTGCCCCTTTGTCGGTGTGCCCTCTCGTCTCCCTTGATCACTTAACTCAGAAGTGCGTTAAACAGAGGCGCCATCCACCGAGTACTGCAGGCCAATCCCATGGGACGCACACCTAGGCACCCGCGCCGTTCTCCCGGCCCTGGCTTCTGCGGCAGCTGCCACCTCGCTCTTCTGCCTTGTGGTGTTTTCTGTGCGCGCCCTTGCAGGTGGAGCTTAGTGTTGTGTTCAGACTTTGCATAAATGCAGTCACACCGCGTGTTTTCTTTGTCGGGCTTTCCTGCCCAGCCCGGCTGAGCAGGCTGACTGGAGTCTGTTTTCATTGCGTTCTGTGCTCTGTTGTCACACATTAGCAGTGGGGCTGCACGCACTAGCAGTGGGGCATGGGGGTGCTTGTCTGCAGTATCTCTGGAAGACAACACACTGTTTCTAGGAGCTGAGCCCGTTATGTTCCCCAGCAGCGTGCCAATGCCTGGGTTCTTGCTGGAATGAGCAGTCTCTCACTGTGGTCTTAACGGGCTTTCTCTCATGACTGACGAGATCAAACACATTTTTATTGATTGGCCGTTTGGAATTCCTCTTTTCTGAGCTGCCATCAAAGTCTTCTGTACATCTTTGTACCGGATTATGTTACTTTGATGTGTCCGTAGCATTTTGTGGTATTCTGGAAATGAGATCTGGGTGGGTTACGTGTGTTGTAGCTGTCTTCCCATCTGTGCGTGTTTCTGCTCTGGGCTGAATCGTGCCCCCCACAGTGCATATGCTGAAGTTCTGACCCCAGTATTTGTGTTTGGAGGTAGTGTATTTTAAAAAGTAATTAGGGTAAATTAGGTCATTAGTGTGGGCTCCAGTCCAATCTGACTGGTGTCCTCAAAAGAAGAGATTAGGACACAGGGACGACCACGTGAGCCCACAGAGAAGATGCTGTCTTCACACAGGGAGGGAGGCCTCAGAAGGAACCAGCCCTGCCACGCCTTGATCTCAGACTTCCAGCCTCCAGAACTGTGAGATGAAAAATGTCTGCTGTTTAAGCCACCCAGGCCATGGGACTTTGTTAAGGCTGTCTGGGCAAACTAACGCAGTTTCTCACCGTCTCATGGTTTCTTCTGAGGAATGATGCCCTTAATTTTAATGCCGAACTTATTGGCTTTTTAAATGTATTTACCTCAAGATCATGAGAATTATATTGATAATATAACCTAGCCTTAAATGAAGTTCTCCTAGCCATTAAATATACATTTCAATAATTTTATTTTTATTTCTAAAAATTGTAGTTGTTTATTTTTCATACTTCTCTGGTCATTGTTGAATCTTTGCTTGCACATGTTTGTACCTGGAATTTCTTTAAGCATCTGTGCTCTGACTCATCATTGGTTGGCCTCTGATAAGCCCCCTGTCTGAAGTCCTCAGGCTGGGCTGGGGAGCCGGCCCCACGTCTGGGGTTGCCTTTGTTGACTCAATCGTGGTGGCTCATCTTGCTTGTTTATGATCATTGCTTGTGAGCTCATGTTTGGACAATGGACTCTAAAGTGAGGGTGCTTTCCTCCAGGGACAACACGGGCTTTTCTGAGTCAGCTGCCGTCAGATCCTGGCCTATCTCAGCTTACCTGTCACCATGGGCTGAGCTTGTCCACTATGGCAGTGCTGCATGGCATTTTCCACAGCTCAAATCTGCTGCCTGTGTCATATGCTTTGTTTTGTCTGGGGCCCTTGTGGGCCTCCTCTTTGGCATGACAGCCATGCCCCAGGTCCAGTGGTCTGTGTGCATCTCTCTTCTGTGCCGGGGCAACTTTCAGAGGAGCTCACTCACCAGCTTGGGAAGCAGACCTCAGGCAGACTCCCAGTGGAGCTGCTGTAGCCTCCCAGCCCTGACGAAGCCAGCTGGCCGTCACAGTCACAGTCGCACAGCCGAGGGCTGACCTGCATAGGGGCTCTCTGGTGCCCACACGTGGTAGAGGGGACTGTGGCCTCGCGGACAAGCCCCTCTGCCCTGCGTTGGCTTCATGCTCTTCCTCTCATGCTGTCAGGCCTCAGGTTCCCTTTCCCCTGTTGGGGTCCTCCTTCCTGAGACCTCCCCAGACAGCTGGGCCCAAGGTTCCTCTTTTATGCGAAACTTCTGCACTTTTCAGACACTGCGGCAGTCAGCTGAGCATGGCAGTGACCCCTGATGCTGACGCTTTCTGGCCATGAGGGTCCCAGGGTCGTGGTCACTGTCCCACACTGGACTGACATTGTGCCTTGTGGGGAGGTGCTTGGAGACTGGCAGAGTGAGAAGTGGGTGTGGAACGTCCAGAGGCCCTGGGCCCCAGCCAGGCTTACAGGAGGAAGTGGGTGCTAGGCTGGCCTCGGCCTCCACGTTTGTCATCTGGGATCAAAGGCCACACAGTTAGTGCCACTGGGTGCCCACTCTGCCCCTGCCAGTTGCCACAGCCTTTGCATTGCTGGTGCTGCAGATGTGAGATCAGAACTTCTACCTCACCCTTCAGTTTTAATGAAACATAGTGAATACTGTTAAGAATTTCTGAAGTTCATAAAAAATCACAGATGTGCTCATTTAGCTAAATGTATTTACTTTAAAACCCTGGCCATTGTACTGATGAGAGGCGGGCAGGAAAGTGCCCCACTCTGTCCACACGCTGACTTAGGTTTAAGAGAAAATGGCACGTCCGCCCTGAGCGGCAGTGCCAGCACTGAGCGTGTGTCCCCACAGAGGATGACGGCCGAGGCGCACCGGCGCGTGGTGGTGGAGTACCTGCGGGCCGCCATGCAGAAGCGCATCTCGTTCCGGAGCGCCGAGGAGCGCAAGGAGGGTGCGGAGAAGATGGTCCGGGAGGCCGAGCAGCTGCGCTTCCTCTTCCGGAAGCTGGCGTCTGTGAGTGTCGCGGCTCGCGGGCTCTGGAGCACAGGAATAGGGTTCTTCTGAGCTGGTGTTTCAGTTTCCCCCCCCTGGGGCTTTTTAGGCCAGTTGATTGGAATCAGTCACCTTAGGAACCAGGTAACGGATTAATTCTCTCTTCTTCATCAGCAGGATCCAGATCCTGCTGACTTTGTGGTTGAGAAACGCATTACCACAGAGGCAGGTGCCCTGGGAGTGGCAACCTTGGCTCTGAGACTTGCAGCTTCCAACCCTGCCCTCATCTGTTTTGTTTTGTGAGGTGCTGGCTGCCACCCGGTGACTAGGCTGCGCGGCAGGCACAGGCGAGACCAGGTGTCTTCACCCTGGTCTCTCCCTAGGCCTGTCAGATGCTGAGCAGCTACACGAGATCAGCCCCCCGACTTTTGGAATGAGCCTTGAGGTGTCTGTGGGAAGGGGAAGGCCCCCGCCAGAAGGGGCTTTCAAGAGCGTCACACTTAAGCTGGGCCTCTGGCTCCTGGGGGGATGGAGCCGAGGGCACCTCCTCACACTCCTCCTGTCTTCTAGGGGTTTGGAGAAGACGTGGATGGATACTGTGACACGATCATCGCTGTCGCAGAAGTTATTAAGCTGACAGACCCTTCTCTGCTCTACCTGGAAGTCTCGACTCTGGTCAGCAAATATCCAGACATCAGGTAATGGCTGTGCGTCTTCCCGTTAGAAGTCCATGTCGTGGGGAAGATAGAAGGTCTGGCTCCTGAGGTCAGGTGTGTGTGCAGCAGGGGTCAGAGTGTGACTGTTGGTGCCAGCGGGTGTGCATGGAGGGAGGCACATAGTAGATCTGGCGTCTGCAGGAGGATGTACTGAGCGGGCTTTGTTCCGATGCCAGCAGGACCCCAGTGAGCTACAGTGGTGTGAGTGGGCAGAAGTTGTGGGCACATTCTGGCTGGACAGTGAGGACAGCAGGTGGGATAGGGGTGTCATCTCTGATGCGGTGGGTGGGGGACGTGGCCTGAGAAGGGCAAGTTTAGGAAACTTTATCTCATGGCAGTGTCATGGTAGACTCAGAAAAGGAGCCAGGTGCCACACTCGGCCAGGACACCCTCTGAGGACGGGATCTCAGAGTCCCACTGTCAGACTGAGGGAAGGGGGCCCGCTGACATCCCCCCACCCATGGTGTGGGTTCCAGCCCTGGGCCCAGCCTTCATGCCCCCATCCCAGGGCACCTGACCTCCACAAGGGCCTCACGTGGCCCATCTTCTCTCACTGCTGCCACTCTGTTTAAACACGAACTGAGGTCCTGAGCTCTCCAGGCCCCCCCCCCGTTAATTAGGCTTTAGGCTGTCCTCTAAACAAAGATGTATAAAATAACGTTTAAAAAGCTCTATGCAGTTGTGGATTGAGAGAGACCACAGTCTGATGAACACTTAGGCTTGTCTGCCTCTGAAAAAGGGAAGGGAGGAGGTGCCTTTTGTCAGCCGCTGTCCACACCCCGTTCTGTGGCCTCGGTGTCTGTGGGGTACACTGAGGGGGAGTGGGCACGGCTGACGTCTCCCCTCCCTCCAGAGATGACCACATTGGTGCACTGCTGGCTTTGCGCGGGGACACCAACCGGGACATGAAGCAGACCATCGTCGAGACGCTGGAGCAGGGCCCAACGCAAGCGAGTCCCGGCTACGTGCCCATCTTCAGGGAGATCGCCGTGCCCGGCCTGAACGTGGCGAAGCTCCTAAAGTAGCCATGTCTGTCTGCTCTGTGTGTGCCACTGTGGCCCCGCCTGCCACTCCAGAAACACATTAAAGCAAAGTCACTCTCCGGGTTCCACCTCTGATGGCTTTGTTACGTGTGCCTGTCCTTTCCAGCACTGAAACACATCTGTAGAAGGTGCGTGTGGCACAAGCTTCTCAAAACCCTGGTTCCGTAGGTTTCCCCATTTTTGTGGTAAAAGTCCTTTGTGAGCAGGACTCTGTTGCAAGATCCTCTTGTGCTGGATTGTTCATCCAGGGGCCAAGAGGTGGGGGGGGGATTGTGTGCAGCCCACTCGCCTCTGCCTCCAGCTCCACTCACACTGTGCCTGCTGTGAACGCTCTGGAATTCCGCCGTTTAATTAGTGTCACCTTCCTCAGAGAGAGGGAATCGAGGCGATTTCTCTTTTCCAGTTAAGCTTTTCTCAGTAGTGGTGACCTAGCAATGCCCAGAAACTGCTTTTAGATGGTCATCTATGGAAATAACAATCTTCTCTCAGCCTGGCTGTGGCAGCCGAGCTGTGTGCTGAGCTCCAGGTTTCACCCCAGCCTTTCTGACTGTCCCAGACTCGTACCCCAGGGCCTTTGGACAAGAAACTCACCTGCTGGAGCCGCTGAGCCAGGTGAGCAGACCCTGGCACTGGCAGTGCCAGCTGGCCCAGTCATACCTGGGCGACAAGCAGCATCTTGAGTAAGTTTTGGTAAAAGCATAATACAAAAGCGAATATTTATTGGGAATACATTTCAAGGCCTGCAACTCATGCTTATTCTTGATGCCACCCCCTAAATCCTCTTTTTCTGTGATTTGGCCATCTCTCTACAGCATCTGCCTTCAATGGTAGCACCACTTTGCACATTAATCTTTCATTTTTTGCTAAGCTAATTGAATCATACCCAGAATGGACAGCAAGCCCTTTCATACCATGTCAGAGGGTTCTGCACTGTTAGAGGGCCCGACCTCCGTGTCCCCAGCTTGGCAGGGAAATGCTGGCTCGAGCTGAGGGAGGAGTGGGCATTTGCCCCAACTCTCGTGGGTGCTGGCGTTGTCCCTGCCTGGTTCAGCGGCGGGACTTGCTCACTCAGAGCAACATGCCTGCCCAGCCCTTGCTGGACGCGTGCCCAGCCCTTGCTGGACGCGTGCTCTAAGTCCGCATGGGGACATGTGCTTCATTTTCAGGACATTTCGAGGTGGCAGAGTTGACATTTTGCTTCTGTTTCATCCTCTCAAGATGTGAAAAATTGGGCTGGCCCGGTGGCGCACTGCTACAGTGCGCCGCTTGGGAGCGCAGCGGCGCTCCCGCTGAGGGTTTGGATCCCACATACAGACCGGCCGCTCACTGGCTGAGCAAGGTGCGGGCGCAACACCAAGGGTTGCGATCTCGTTGCCGGTCCCGGTCCCGGTCCGGTACAGGCGCGACACTGAGGGTTGCGATCCGTTGCCGGTCACGAAAAAAGACAAAAAAAAAAAAAAGATGTGAAAAATTTACAGATAGGATTTTTTATTGAATCAAAACCTAAGTGGATTTGAGTAACCAGGCAGAGTTCTTATGATAGGGAGCATATGAGCATTACTGGCTCAGAAGAGGTGTGATCTTCCTGAAGACATCCAGCTAATAATCTCTGTCTCTTAACATACATGTTAACCTAGTTCCCACTTAACGTGCTCTGAACATGCCCTGCATATAGTAAGTCCTCACTAAATATATGTGGAATAAATAAAATTCATAGTGTTAATCATTACTTATTGCCATTTATAAAAATGCATTTATTCTCCCACCGAGAGAGAATTTTTGCTCCAAGTTACTTCTGGGGTGAATATCCACAGTGAATACTGTCCTGCTTTGCTTAACAATGGGATGTGTTCTGAGAAGTGTGTTGTTAGGTGAGTGCATTGTTGCGTGAACGTCACAAGAGTGCACCCCAGCCTGGATGGTAGAGACTACAGCTCCAACTGTATTCTGTATTCAGACGATGACGGTTTATCCCCATGGCATGAGTTGTCCTTACAGGGCTTTTGCTCTGATTATCATGGTCACCATAGGGCCCCACAGTCACTGGTTGTGCCCACTGCAGGGACATCTGCAGTGATGGTGGCTGAGCATTTGGCTGTCTGGCTTCCAGAGGCCAAGCTGAAGGTGGACATCAGCACATTCCTGAACAGCGGTTATGCATGATTCAGGAGGGAGGACATTGGCCAGGAGCTGCCGAAAGGCATGGGGGGACACTGGCGGAGGGCCACGTGCCAGTGGGTGTGGGTAGTGGGTGTCCATCCTGACAGTGGGGGTGGGGGCCATCTCCTGGCCACTCAGTAGAGGACACCTGTGTGAAGGTATGGGTGAGCCAGGTCCCAGTGAGAGGCAGCAGGCATCCCATTGCAGGCCGGTGCTGCTTCCTGCCTGGGAGCATCTGGTTGCCGTGGACTTAACAGTAGGCAGGTGCCTGCTGCAGCCAGTCCCAGAAGCCATTCACGCCTACCACTCTCTGCATCTCGGGCATGTCCTCCATGAAATACCTTTCACCACTTGGATGAAAGACCATCTTTCAAGTTAGGAAAGTTCCTTGATTCTCTGTTTTATTCAGTGGAGCTCCAGAGCATGAAGAGAGGGGCTCCCGGGTCAGGGTGTTGACCTGATAATGCTGCGTGCGGTGCTTCCCACTTGTGGCTGTCAGGGCCACCTTGTCCATCCGGCTCCTCACCTGGGCATGCTGTCCGTGTCCCTAAGGGGCTCCCGGGTCAGGGTGTTGACCTGATAATGCTGCGTGCGGTGCTTCCCACCTGTGGCTGTCAGGGCCACCTTGTCCATCCGGCTCCTCACCTGGGCATGCTGTCCGTGTCCCTTCCGCATGTCTCAGCTGCTGTAATGAGCACACCCCAAAACACGGAGCCCCCATCCAGAGGAGCTGGTGGGTGACACCCCATCTACACGGGGGCTTCCAGCTGCTCCACATCACTCTTCAGCCCACGAGAGAAAGGGTGGCGTCCCAGGCATCTGCGTGGGGCACCTCAGCCAGGGGTGCCCACAGGCAGACTGGAGACAGCCAGGGGAAGCCACCACACACCCAGGAGAGACCCGGGCGAGGCACAGGAGAGGAGGCGGGTGCCCAGGGAGCCAACTTGGCTCACCCCCTTCCTCCTTGCGATGAGCTGGATTGTGTCTTCCTGAAAAGGGTGGTTATGGTCTTAACCCCTGCACCTCAGAATGCAGCTTTGTTTGGAGACAGGATCACTGCAGATGCGATCATTTGGGTTGAGAGGAAGTCATGCTGGAGCAGGGAGAAGACAGAAGGTGCCACGTGGAGATGGAGAGCAAGCGAAAGAGGCCAGGGGCTCCCCAGTTTCCGAGGGACGCGGCCCTGCTGGCACCTCCACCTCAGATTTCTGGCCCCCAGATCCTGAGACAGTGAGCTTCTGTTTTAAGCTGCCCCGTTTGTGTTGTTAGCAGACTCCAGTGCACTCATTAGTATCAACTTCGAAATGGCTGTCAGCATAGACTCATCAGCAGTCCCTGTGGATGCTACTTTGATGGCAATTTTCTTTTTATAATAGACATTTAGAAGTTTTAACTATTAAATAAAAAATGTGTCTCTGTGACTCCTAGACCTCATATCTGACCTGTTGGAGACAGTTGTCTGGGCTGGAGGCAGGCGGCTCCACCTGGGGGGGCTTTGGGGGGATCCACCGGGAGGGGGCACCACAGGGTTGGGATTAGGGGGTTGGTGTTCACCTGGGTATCTACCTGAGGGGTGGGCTCCACCTGCGGGGGGCCGGGTCCACCAGGACTCCAGGGCAGGCACACAGCTCTCAGGTCCACCTATCTCTCTGCCTCCCCCATCAGCCTTATCTCCACCCTGCAGAGACCCTCCTTGGCCACCCAGGCTCTGGACACCACTGTCCCTGCCCATGTCTCTTTTCAGCCCTGGGCCCACCCACTTTGGTGTCTCAGGCCTCTCATGCTCCTGCTCCGGCCCACGGGGGTCTGAATCCCAGCCCACGGCCCCGGTCAGCTACCCCCCGCCACCCCAGGGCCTCTCTGACCCGTTTCCCATCTGAGTGATGACTGATGTGTGGGAGTGCCTGGGTTGTATCCGGCATCAGGGGTTGTTCCACAACTGTGTGTCCACCGACTTCCTCACAGCAGCTAGAAAGGGCAGCACGTACCCACACACGCACACGCCTGTGTCAGTGTCAGTGTTCACGTGGAGCAGTGTGCACACAGGAGGCTGCTTCGTGAACTCTCCTGGCTTGCTTTCTCGTGTAAAAACAGTTTGCACCCAGATGCCTTGACACACTTTTAATAGAATTGGTCAAGCAGTCGTGGAGGGTTTTAGTGATGGGGCCCTCCCTGCCCAGACACTGCCCATGGCACATCTGGAGGGCATTTTAAGGCACATCATTTTGTGAATTACACAAAGTTTGAGATTACATTCACAAAATTAACATACAGTTTTCACACTCATGACAAAATACATATCCTAGTTTTGCTGAAATTCTTCCACTAAATTTCCTTTCACAATAGATCAGTAGTACACAGTATATTGAACACTGTAACAAAATTATTTTCAAGAAAATAGAGAAGTGAACAATAGTGATTTTCTAAATTTGTGTATTTCATAGTCTACCCACAAAGTAGGCCAAAATTCAGTATTAAATAAATATTTTTTCCTAATAAAATTTTTTACAACAGTTTTCCTAGGAAATACATTCATAAGACTTTGTTTACATTCTGTTCTACAGTAGCGACGGGGACAGTGAAGACTCTTGTTTATGAAATGAGTCACAGTACCGGGTTCGTAGCACTGTCAGCGGACGGAACGCACTGTGTGAAGTGTGGGTTTCTGTGAGCGAGGTTTCCTCATTGGGAACTTTGGTTCCACTGTGGTTGTGCTTTGCCTGTAGGGTCCACATAGATACAGAAAATCTGCCTGCCCACCACAGAAGACACTGGGACTGAAGACCACCACTCTAGGAGATAGTGTCAAAGGGACGTGTCACGTGGCCACTGTCTTTTATTCTCTGCTGACTTTGGTATCCCTGGGTGTCCAGTGTGCGGTGACCAGGAATGGCCTGAGCCCACTTCCCAGACTCAGCTTCTGACTGCAGTGGGGAATCAGATCCAGGGTCCAGTGGTCCAGGCGAGTTGTTAAGGCAGTCGGCAGTGCTGCAGCCACTGAACAGTTCCACTCTGTTCTGCTCCCAGGCACAGGGCAGGCACTTGGAAGGCAGCGTTAGGCTCCGCTGGCCACTGGGAGGCTTCGCTGCAGTAAGGATGGGACCGACTGCGGTGCTCTCAGAGCTCCCTTATGCCTGGGGAGGTGAGACCACCATGCCAGGACCCAGCCTGCTTGGGATGAACCTGAAGGGTGATCGTGGCTGTGGCTCAGCAGCTGGGGCTGGCCTTGGCCTTGTCCAGTAGGATCACTAATTGGGCAGTTCCTGGCATGGTAATGGCTGGATCTTGTGCTTAGAGTTGGTTGAAGTGGTTGCAGGATGTGGAGCGCAACTACTGAGAACCACCCGGCAGCGCACTCGAGCCGTAATGGCTGAGCTGCTGACCCAAACAGCGTGCAAAGGGCTCCCCCCCAGGGCAAAGCGCTTGTGCTTCTCCAGGACAGAAGCCCCAGGCGGGCTTGTGCTGTGAAGAAACTGCTGACTCCTGTTGTTTCACATGTTTTTCTCAACAGCAAAGCTTTGAACAAGGAACTGTGGACTTTTCCATCAGGGGCTCCATGTGCAATATTAAAAGAGTACAGACTGTTGATAACTCCTCCTTACCTATGACTGCTTTGAGAACATAAACTGTCACTTGATCAAAGACACACGAATAGTTTAATTTTCCTGAGCAAGTTGCTGAAAGTCTGCTTTGTTTTTAGAAAAGCATCTAGTAGTGTCCTAGGTCTACTGTCCCTTTAATCCCATACTCTGTCCTCAAACAAAACCCTACAGTGCAGGTGGAATTTCAGGAGTGTAGGAACCACAGGCTGACCCTCCAGGACTCGATGTCTGAGGAACAGACACTGGCAGATGACAGCAAGCTCAGAGGCCCCTTCCTGGGTCACAGCAGTGGAAGACTTCACCCCAGAACAGCCTGGACAGTGGTCTTGCTGCAAGGGACTGGGGGCTCTGTCCAAGGCCTTATCCCTGAGACCTTGGAGGAGGTGCGAGGGGGTGGGAAGGGGCCTGTAGTACAGCATCCCAGGGGTCTCAACCAAGTCCTCTTTGGAGGGCTTGAGCCCGGGTGTGTTGTGAGCCACCTCCATGTTCTCTGAGCTCTTCCCTAGTTGAGTGGGGCTAGAATGACCATCTGGTCACCATCCATGTAAGGGCTGGCCATGATATTAAACCAGAGTTGCCTGTGAGGCCCTGCAGAGCTCGCTACCCCCAACCCAGCCTGGGCCTCCACGGAGACCTCAGTGTCAGGTGGGACAGCTCAGGCCAGTGACCTGTTCAGTGGGGACAGGGCAGTGCCTGGCATCCAGAGGCCACCACCCCAAGACCCAGGCACATGCAGAGCTGAAATTGGGAGGGAAACAGGACAAATGCTGGATTGAGTTTAAACACATAATGACAAACATAAGCTGTTCCTGCAGTTGTTGCTACAGTCCACATAGTGACCAGGTGGCCAAGTGGACAGGAAGATGGGGAAACAGGACAAATGCTGGATTGAGTTTAAACACATAATGACAAACATAAGGTGTTCCTGCAGTTGTTGCTACAGTCCACATAGTGACCAGGTGGCCAAGTGGACAGGAAGATGTCACACAAGGCCTTGGACGCCCACCTTCCCAACCACTGGGCCTGCAAGCGCACCGAGGAAGGGGGTCTCTTAGCTCTGGTGGCTCTAGGACGCTTGGGAACCGGGCTTGCCTCGACTTCCCTGGAGGTGAGGGGGGCCGGTGGGAGCCTGGGCCTGGAATCTTGGGCATCTCACGGGGCAAATCTCATCTTGTTTGGGGCTCAGCCTCCCTGGCAGTGATGAGAGGATGGACACAAGCTGCAACCGCTCAAACACGGAGCCGGGCGCCTGGCCGTCCTGTCCCTGAGTCAGTGTTGACAGTGGAAATACTAACGCCAAAGTGCCGGCTGAGTTCAAAACAAGGACAAGCGGACAGCAGGACCCGCGGCACAGCACCCTTCTGCCCACGGGAAGCGGGGGACGCCGGGGCGGGTCCTGGAGCGGGGGTTAGGGTGGGCGGGGCGGCGCGGTCACAGCGGCGTCTCCTCCTGCTCCAGCGCGTGCGGCGGCGCGTGGCACGAGGGCGGCAGCGACGCGAGCTTGAGCAGCGCGGGGCGGCGGCGCGCGCGGG
>NW_007727548.1:57410-58906 GCF_000696425.1 Galeopterus variegatus
CCCGCCTGCCCGGGCCGCCCCCGGGGCCGCCCCGCCAGGCCGCCCCCCCGGGCACAGGACACCTGGGATTCAAGGGTGAGAACAGAGGAGGGCGGGAGGGGGGGACAAGGGACGCGGCCCCGAGGCAGGAGCAGGGACGGGCAGAAGCGCCCACAGGGCAGGGAGAAGGCGGCGCCGGCACGGAGAGGCCCTGCCCGGCCCGCGGCTCCTCGGCTGGGGGATAAACGCCCCTCGGGCTCGTTGGAAACGACGCGACACCCGCGGGGTGCGGGCGCCACATCCACGGCCTAGCCCCGGCCGGAGCGGATCGCGGTGACTCGAGCCACCTGAAAGCAAGGCTCGTGAGACGTGACCGGCCCTCCTCAGAGGCTGCGGTGGGGACGCTCTGGAGGGTCGCGGAGCCCGGGCCGGGGACCTGCGGGAGGAGCTGCGGAGAGAGCGGCGTTAGCGGCGGCGGCCCGGGCATTACATGTGCGTGGAGTCGCGGGGCCCGGGCTGGGGCGGCTCCTCGGGGCCCGCGGGCGGCGGGACGGAGTCCGCCGACGAGCTGCTGAGGCGGAAGGGCGCCAGGCGGCGGAGGTGGCCGGGAGAGTGGGGGATCTGCACGCGGGCCCGCTGCGAGGGCACCACGGCCTCCCCGGGACACAGCCAGGGCGGCGCCCGGGCCAGGATGCTCGGGGTGGGGTCCTCGTCCGGAGAAAAGACAGGGTTGTCAATCCCTAGGAGAAAGGACAGGGCCGGTCAGAGCGGCGGGGGAGGGCGCGAGGGGGCTGCTGCAGGGTCGCCCGGAAGGTCAGGGTCACGTGCCTGTCAGGTCAGAGGCCCCCCACCCACGCGCAGCAGGCGACTCCCCCCACCCTGCCGAGGGTCACCGTCCCCACCGCTCACCCGTGGGGGAGTCCGACGCTGTGTCCTTGGTGACGTTTGCCAGGAACTCGATCCCGCCATTGGTCTCCTCAGCGTCGTAGTTGGGGGCTTCCTCGGGGTCTGAAAGTTCTAAATCTGGTTTTGGGGGATACGCAAGGGAAACAGGCTGGCTCCAACGCCCCCCACCTGCTCCAAGTGCACCCTGAGGGGCTGTCACTGTGGCCACCCTGACCCAGCAGCATCTGGGCAGCCCCGAGGACGGCCGCGCGGGGGCAGGCTGGCAGAGTCGCCCCGGGCAGCTCCTCAGCTCACTCAGCCATGCCCGGCGTTCTGTGGTGGGTGGCGGGACCCTTGCTGGGAGGGGCAGCTCTCTTGTGGCCCAGTCATGGTGAGGACATGGGACAAGGGGCCATGGAGCGTCTCTGAGGTGCTGTCCGCCAGCACGAGGAGGACAAGTGCGAGGGGAGGGTCCCCGGAGGACAGCCGCGCCCCCGCCGCACCTTTGTCGCCGAGGGGGAAGCTGTGCGCCAGGCTCTCCGTGGGCAGCTTCCCGTTGGGGATGCTGCTGTTCCTCTGCGGACAAGCAGAAGCCACTTACACACGCGGACACGCGCCGCGCCTTCTTACTT
>NW_007727548.1:59906-95647 GCF_000696425.1 Galeopterus variegatus
CGACGAGCTGCTGAGGCGGAAGGGCGCCAGGCGGCGGAGGTGGCCGGGAGAGTGGGGGATCTGCACGCGGGCCCGCTGCGAGGGCACCACGGCCTCCCCGGGACACAGCCAGGGCGGCGCCCGGGCCAGGATGCTCGGGGTGGGGTCCTCGTCCGGAGAAAAGACAGGGTTGTCAATCCCTAGGAGAAAGGACAGGGCCGGTCAGAGCGGCGGGGGAGGGCGCGAGGGAGCTGCTGCCCCGCCGGCACCTGGCGCTGTGGCTGCCACCTGCAGGGTCGCCCGGAAGGTCAGGGTCACGTGCCTGTCAGGTCAGAGGCCCCCCACCCACGCGCAGCAGGCGACTCCCCCCACCCTGCCGAGGGTCACCGTCCCCACCGCTCACCCGTGGGGGAGTCCGACGCTGTGTCCTTGGTGACGTTTGCCAGGAACTCGATCCCGCCATTGGTCTCCTCAGCGTCGTAGTTGGGGGCTTCCTCGGGGTCTGAAAGTTCTAAATCTGGTTTTGGGGGATACGCAAGGGAAACAGGCTGGCTCCAACGCCCCCCACCTGCTCCAAGTGCACCCTGAGGGGCTGTCACTGTGGCCACCCTGACCCAGCAGCATCTGGGCAGCCCCGAGGACGGCCGCGCGGGGGCAGGCTGGCAGAGTCGCCCCGGGCAGCTCCTCAGCTCACTCAGCCATGCCCGGCGTTCTGTGGTGGGTGGCGGGACCCTTGCTGGGAGGGGCAGCTCTCTTGTGGCCCAGTCATGGTGAGGACATGGGACAAGGGGCCATGGAGCGTCTCTGAGGTGCTGTCCGCCAGCACGAGGAGGACAAGTGCGAGGGGAGGGTCCCCGGAGGACAGCCGCGCCCCCGCCGCACCTTTGTCGCCGAGGGGGAAGCTGTGCGCCAGGCTCTCCGTGGGCAGCTTCCCGTTGGGGATGCTGCTGTTCCTCTGCGGACAAGCAGAAGCCACTTACACACGCGGACACGCGCCGCCCCGCCGCCACCTGCCACGCGCCCGGCCGCCGCCTCACCCGCTTCTGCGCGCGCTCCCTCCTGTACAGCTTGGCCGCCTTCTTGTTCTGGTTGACGCCCAGCTTGGCCGACTTGAAGGACTCCAGGCGCTTCCGCATGGTCCTGTGGAAGATCTCCTTGTCCTGCTTCTCGTCCTCGTTCGCAGCTAACCCGTGCCGACTGTACAGGTATTTATACTGGGGGCAGAAGCCACAGGGGCAGTCACGGCGGGCGGGGACACGTGGGCCCCGGTCACCCGAACCTCACGTCCTCCAGCCCCCATTCCGAGCTGAACACAGGAGAGGAGGCAGGAGGACGGGCTCTGGGAAGGGTGCCATGTGGACCCCCACCCATACTGTGCAAGGAAGGGCTCTGGGCAGACCCCCACCCCCAGTGGACAGGAGGGGCTCTGGGCGGGCCCCTGCCCTGCATGGCCCACCTCCTGCCGTGGCTTGTACAGGTACTGCTGCAGCGTGTGGTGGGTGACCATGTCCTCGGTGTCGCGGATGCTCCGCCGCCTCTGCTGCAGGGACTGCATGTCCAGACACACTGCACTGACGTTCTCCCTCCTGTGGGGGGACCACGCTGAGCCCATGGAAGCTGCTCAGTGGAGTCTCCCGCCCCCGGCCCTCCTTCTGGTCGGCATCTGCCCTGGGCGTAGGCACCTGTACACCAGGACACCTGGACTCCTGGCTGGTTCTTCTCCCCAGGCCTTCCTGGCCTCCTGTTTAAGGTTGTCCCCTTTTGGCCCCCTCTTGACCCGCCCCCTCCGAAGCCCTGGCTGTGAAACAGGGGATGGGGAGACCCGTGCCCACTGTCTGTCCCCAGCACCTGGACAGGAACTGGCCATAAGGTGTGGAGCCAGGGCCAGCATGGGCAGCAGGCTTGAAATCCAGGAGCAGTGCAGGCATCCCGTGGCCGGGTCAGAGAGACCGGCCTGAGCCCCGACTGCTGCCTGCCCTCCCTCCGTCCCTCCCTTCCGTCTTGCTGCCTCATACAGGTGGATTCGTGCCCCTCCCTCACTCCATGCCTCCCCCTGGCATCCAGGGTGGGAGCCCCACTGGTCCTATTTATGACTCTCAGCTCCCCCAAGGGCCTGGGGAAGGTGCTGGTCAGGGAAGACGCCTGCCCATCTGTAGGCTCCCGGGTGGTGGTGAGAGACGCCTGGGAAGGGGCCTCCTCCGGGGAAACGGGGCGAAGGTGGACGCGTACAGGAGGTAGGAGACAGAGGCCTCCACCACGGATGGCCGTGGTGTGCTGAAGTCCACGTTGACCATGTTGTCGGTGCTCGGGGAGCGGATGAAGGCCAGGGACCCGCGGCGTTCCCCCTGCAAGGAGGAAACGGCCTCTTCACCAGACGCAGAGTGGCCCCGAGGCCCCCGCCCACAGGGAAGGCACCGAGTGGCCGGGCTAAGCGTTTGGGCTGCGCAAGCCCCAGTGGAGACGGGAATTGTTTTTCTCTGAACGGACAGAAGTTTCCAGGCCTGCAACTGGCCCTCTGTGTGAAGGTCCGTGGGGTTTGCACAGACCGCCTCCTCCCTCTGCGGAGCAGAGACCCACTGCAGGACCCAGGGTGCCCGGCTCACCAGGCTCCGCCACTCAGGGAAGGAGCTGTAAGCTGCTACAGAGAAGTGGAGACCCAGCAGCTGGGCCACCAGCCAGCCCCCTTCCCCCTTCCTCAGGGCCCCATGAGACTCCCCTGGCCGGGCCACTGGGCCAGAGCTCCTTGGGGCAGGCCTGAGCAGGTGTCTAAGGCTGAGGACCACCTGCCACAGTGGACCTACTCTGGACACCGCTGTGGCCGTGGGGCCGGGTGGGGACGGCCTGGCCCTGGCAGTCTCAGAGACTTAGGGGCAGACCCATTTCCCTGAAGAAGGCAGGGGTACTGAGGACGCAGGACAGCCCTGCCCACAGCGTGTCCATGGACCAGGGAGATGTCCCCCTGCTCCCCTTTGTGTGCACACGTGTGTGCTGTGTGCATGTGCACTTGTGCCTGCGCGTGCTCCCAGCCTACTCCCCATCCTCTCCTATCTCAAGAGGAAAACATGGGAGCTCAGGGTCAGAGGGCCTGCCCAGCCCGCAGACCCGCCAGCCTCACACTGTGTCTGATGGAGTCATTGGGGCGCTGTGCCTCAGTTTCCCCAAGTGATAGGGAGTATAACCCATTCCCAGGTATCGGAGGACCAGTGAGCCTCCATCATCAGGAGCTGCCAGCACCGCCTCAGGGGTATGCTGGGGTGCAGGGCCCCCGCTGCCCCACCCGCCCACGCCCTGGACCGCATTGGCGTCCACGTCCGATGTCCGTGTCTTGCTTCAGCCCCCAGCCCCAACAAAGACAAGTGGACGTGCTGGTACCTCCGCCACATAGCTGATGGCGTCTTTCAGATTCAGCTCATGGAAAACATTCAGAATCCGATCACGAGACTTTTGAGCTGACCTTCTCATAAGGATTTTGCTGAGGAATTTCCTGTCGAAATTGGACCACCTGGGGGGACAAGCGGACACAATGTCAGCCCCTGGCGAGGCCTGGGTCCAGGGGGAAGAGGGCGGGGTGGGGTCCCCCCCACGCAGAGATCAGGAGTCCCCCAGGAGTCAGCCACGACCTGCAGGAGCATCCCTTTCTCTCCCCTGAGTGTTACCTACTGTGACAGCCCTAAAGATGGGTGTTAAAATGAGAGAAACGACTTCACCGCACCGCCTCCTGCTGTCCCGCCACTCTGTGCTGTTTTCCTATTTAGTGGCCGTTGTCATTCGAATGTACATATAGCTGTCTAAACAGTTTCTCCAGTGACCCCTAATCCTCCAGAAGGTGCAGAGGACAGGGCCGGGGTCTCGGGACACAGGGCTCTGGCTGCAGTGGGGAGGCACATTCGAACTGCACAGAAGGAAAGGCCGGGGAGGGCGAATCTCTGAGCTCTTAGACTTAGAGGGAACGAGCCGACCAGAGCAGGTTTTCTTAGTCCAGCAGTTAGTATGTTCACTGGGTATTCAGGTCAGAAGGGGACGTGGGCTGGTCACACTTGAAGGGGCACTTCTGGGGCACGGGGCAGGGGCTTCTGTCCTTCCTGGAGATGGATGGAGCGGCCAGACCTGGCCCTCGGGTACAGGACTGTGAGACCCTCTCGTGCAATCGCACCTGGGAGCGGACAAGGCTCCTTCTCTACCGAGTGCACCCAGCTGGTGGCCTCGTCCCCCCACGGAGCCGGGAAGTGCAATGACGGGTCGCTTTGCTTGGGTTCATTTTCAGCCTCACCGAGAAGCTGAAGCTAACTTAGGCTGTGCATTCTGAGACCCCCCAGGAGGCGGGTCTCTGAGCCCTTCAGGACAGAATCCCAAGAACCTGCGGTTCCACTTGGTGAGAATCACACGGCCGTGACTTCCTCATCGGACACAGACGGTCATTGCACAAGACAGGAGCGGGAATTCTTAAGTGCTTTAGTTATTAGGTTACTATAATTTTAAATGTTAATTATAAACATTATTTATAATAAAATATAAATAGACTGCTTCAGTTTCATAATCACACGGCCGTGACTTCCTCATCGGACACAGACGGTCATTGCACAAGACAGGAGCGGGAGTTCTTAAGTGCTTTAGTTATTAGGTTACTATAATTTTAAATGTTAATTATAAACATTATTTATAATAAAATATAAATAGACTGCTTCAGTTTCACGGACAAAGTAATTTAAATGTTGACTGACACTACCACATCTTTGTCTGTTAATAATATGGAGGAAATTATCTGTTTTCCGTGTTTCCAATTCCTGCATGCTTTAATAATGTAGAATTCACTGGGCCACAGTAAAAGGGCGTCTCTGCGCCCAGGAAGCCCAGGGGGACATGACTGGCTCACTCAGTGCTCCCTGCCCACTGCTGGAGTTTACTTTTCTTTTCCATGTGCCAGCCCCTGTGGCCTGGCCTTGAAGACACAGGGGCCCTGACCCGGTGCCCCCCAAGTATCAGGACCAAGCCCGGAACCCAGACAATTTAGCTGTTTTGAATGGAGGATTCCTCTAGAAGCTGGGCTGTGTGACATTCCCAGCACCTGCTGGTGGCCCTGTGCACACCCTGCAGCCCCACAGCCCAGGGGTCATTGGCTAAGGGGGGGAGCACAGCTGAGACAAGCACCCCACAGTTTCCCAGTTTCACTCCAGCCACGTACTTATCTCTGAGATAATTGTGTCCGATTTGTCCCGAGATGTCCTCAATGGCAGAGAGGATGTGGTCAAAAGCCTTTTGGAGGAGAGGAGGTCAGTGCCCTGGGGCGGCCAGCTCCTGACACCGGCCCGCGCCCACCCGGCCCTGTATGCTGTGCCTACCCGGCCGTGCAGCTTCTCGTTGAGCCTGGGCTCCCGCTGCTCACTCCTCTTCACCTTCAGCCATTGCACCAGTGGCTTGATGGTCAGGCCCTACAAGGTGGGGTCTTTCTGACCCTGGCGGCCACGGCAGGACCCCATGTCCCACTGGGGCCCATGGAGCCCCACGATGCAAAGGTCAGAACATGCACCCTGAACCACCTACACCCACTGGGGTGGCCCCAGGGTCCCAAGTGGCCCTGCCCGCCAGCGGTCATGCCGACGCCCCAGCAGTTTGCTCCTTTGATTCGCTAAAAGCAGAGGCAAAGTGGGGCACGTCCCTGCATGTCTGGCTGGTGCCAAGGACACACCAACAGGGCTTTGTACACCAGCGACAGCAGGAGGGACATTTAGGACAAATTGTGCTATGTCCCCTGTGGGGCCACGTGAAAACCTACAAACTGCTCCTAGTTACTAAAATTGTAAAATCCAATTAGGGTCTGGAGCCTGGAAATCTTGTCCTAAAGTGCCAGGTGGCTCATGCCGTGGCAGGCCGTGAGCGGGATCCGCATGGTGGGGCCACGTGGGGGTGGGGGTGGCACAGGTGCCGGGCGCACCTGGAAGATGACCGTGAAGAAGACGACGATGATGGTGGTGCTGACAAACAGGTTCTTCTCCTTCACCTTTTCCTGGTCCAGCAGCACCACGAGCGCATAGGCCACAGCCCCACGCAGGCCACCGTAGGACATGACCACCTGGTCGATGATCTCCAGCTGCACCATGCGGTACCGGTTCAGGATCCACGTCTGGAGGACGACGCCTGCAGAGCGGCCAGTGCTCAGCCCCACCAGCCACAACCCGTCCTCCAGCCGTCCCCAGGACGGTGCGTGCTGGCCAGGTGCATGGTGCTGAGGGCCGGCACCCTCCTGAGCACAGTCTCCCCACACCATGTCCCTCAGTCTCATCCAGCTGGAAGCCTTTCTCCAGCCTCTCAGGCCACAGGTCCCACACACGCCAGGACCTAAGCAGCCCCCGCGGTCAAGGTATCTCCACACCACGCTCTGCACAGGCACATGTGGGCAGGTGGTGACAGGTGTCTAGCTTCCCAATGGCATTTTTCACAATCACAAGCCCCCATGTGGGGGTTACAGGCAGCAGCAAGGCCAGGACCCACCCCAGGGCAGGGTGTTTCTCCCCAGAGCCCTCGAGTGGCTGCCTGCAGGACTTCCAGCTCCTGCCTTACTGACCCTTGCCTGGGTCACATCCAGAGTGAGTCGGAGGAAGCCAAGTGGGCTCTTTCTGGGTTCCAGAAACGTCCACCCTGGCCCCAGGCCCCACCGTCTGGTGCCCTCCTCTGCCCTCCTGCAGCACCACCCCTCAGTCTTTCCTGGGGGACGTCCCTGGTCCTCATGGCCACAGCCCATGCCCCGCCTCACCGATGGCCCGGTACACGGAGATGAAGACCAGCGTGAGGAGCACGAAGGCTGTGTTCCACGTCCAGATGAGCGGGTCCACGGCCGAGATGCCCAGGAACATGAAGATGATGGTCTCAGCCCCACTGGCCAGCATCTTCATGGTGTAGCGCACTGTGGTGGCCGACTGCTCCGAGATGTTGGCCGTCACGTACTTCTGGCAGCAGATGCCGCAGAAGGTGATGCTGTAGAGTGGGGAGGGCACCTCAGGGTGGGGCACAGGCAGGGTGGACCCAGGGGGCCAGCCCGAGGCCCCCTGCCCATCCCTTGCTGGTCCCCTGGAGGCATGGTGGCCCTCTGCATCCGGAACGCACGTCCTCCCCACTGGCTAGCCCCTCGCCATGTGAACTCCGTGCCTCCTCCAGATCAGTGCCCCGAGCAGGGTCCGTTCTGCTGTCCCGGCTCCCAGCGGGCCTAGTGCCCTGGATGCAGGGGTCCCATGCATCTGTCTATGACGCTCGCATGGTCTGGACCGCGAGTGGGCTGTGGGGCCAGCGGCAGCTGTCACAGGCCGGGCTGTGCAGTCTGGTGGGATGCTCGGGCGGCTCACTGCCGCCTGCCTTAGAGCACAGGCAGCTGCGGACAAGGACAGCTGACACAGTGTTTCTGGAAACATTTCTTGAGGCCTCGCCCATGAGGCCCCTCCCCCATCTCTCAGAGCAGGCGCCGCAGCCAGCCCAGGGAACGTTCTGTGGAAACGCCAACTCCTTATTTAAAAATGGAATAAATCAAATTCTTCACCCACGATGAATTTCCACCCAGCTTGGGGAAGGGCCAAGCGGAGGTGGCTGGAAAATGCTCTGAAAGGTTGTGCTCCGCCGCTGCGGCAGCCCGCCTGCCCCGTCTGCTCACCCTGGCACCCCAAGCAGCCCATGCCTGGGAGAACAGGGGACTTACGCCAGGATGGCCGACAGGGACAGCATCTCGGACGTCAGGTAGGACAGGTAGGAGATGACAAAGACAAAGCCGGGCTCGATGATGCGCACGTGCTTGGTGAAGCGGGTCACCAGCGAGAGCAGGAAGGCGAAGACGATGCCCACCAGCGTGCCCCCCAGGCTCACCACGAAGAAGGACACTGCAGGACAGGACGTGGCTGCGGCGATGAATGGCCCTTTGTGGCCCACAGCGTGGGCAGGGCCGGCCAGGGACCTCCCCCTCGGGGGCACCACAACCTCAGGAAAGGAGAGGTCGAGTCTCTGCTCTCAGAGCCAGACTGTGCTGGGAACACGGGGAGAGGACTGTCCCATGGCCCCCAGGACCCCACCCGCCATGGGAGCACCACCGCGACGAACAGCCTGGGGCTGGGACACTGTCTGCTGGCCTCATCCCTGCCCGGTGAGACGCACAGGCCCCCACGGTCCACGTCCAATCATGTTTGTGAAGTGCTCTGTGTAGGGACTGTGTGCAGAAGGGCCCATCATGGCGACTCTGGGAGGAAACCCCTTGTCCTTTGTGGGACGTGGGTCCCAGGAGCAGCAGAGGCCCAACGATCATCCAAGTTCTAGAGTCGATGCGGCCGCCTGCATGCCCCTGGCAGACCCCTGCGGATGGGCTGGGTAGGCCCTGCGAGCACATACCTATGCCTTTCACACAGTCCACGCCAGTCACGTTGTCACTGCCCAGTGTCACAAAGGATTCAAATACGTTGTACAGCACCTGAGCAGACAGAGAGACAAGCCAGACACCCGGTCAGACCTCCACCCATTGCGGCCCGGGCCTCACAGGACTTGGTCCGAGTGTGGAGCCTGTGGCCACTGAAGACTGTTGGAAGGAGAATCACTACAGGGCAATAGTGACGGACAGGACAACGCCAAAGAGGAGCCAGCAGGGGGACACGTGAGACAGGAGAACATTCCGGAAGGGGCTAGAAGCTTCAGGAGCAAAGCTGGCCTCTTCCTACTCTTAGCAAAACAGGGGCAACCACAAAGGTATAACCTGCCACGTTTTCATGCTCAATGTCATTTACCAAGACACACCAGAGTGTCACTTTCAGTGACTTTGCCACCATGTGGCCTCTAGATTGTGAGATCGCACCCTTGCAGTCTTTGCGTGTTGATGTTTCAACCTTATCTCATCAAGATGTTGAGATAAAAAGCCCAGAAACCTTCTCCTGCACCAGAGTGTGTGGAGACGGCCGTGTTTTCTGAGCCTGGCTCTTGCCGAGCAGGGGCCTGCGAGGGGCTTCCTGGGCAGCTCAGCTCCCTCGTGGGAAACCCGCCTCTGTGCTCGCGGATCTGGGCAAGGGGAGAGGGGATGCCCAAAAGGCTGGGCGGGTGAAGCGCTTATAAAGGGCACGCACAGCAGTCTTCAGTTCACAGGTGGGGTGTCATGGTCACTGAGTCCTGGCAGGGCCCTCAGCGGGGCCGCGCATCCTTATGAAACGTGCTTGGGAGGAGACTGGACCTCACACAGGAAACCACTACGCAGGAGCTGTCGCTGTGCTCCTGATTAAGCCTCAAATGAACCCTCAAGTCCCTCTGAGCACATCCTGTCTGCTACGTAATGGAAGGGATCTGGTGCAGCACGTCCTTGGGGTTTTTCACTGTCCTAAACCCTAAAGGAACACGAGAAACTGGAGAATTTCTTAGGGAAGCCGCAGGTCCTTCCAGGGGAGGAGAAAACCAGCCACAGGCTCTTTGGGCGGCTGTGTCCTGCTGTGTCCTGCTGTGTCTGCAGAGTCCTGGGGGGTGGAGATGGAGGGAAGTGCCGGGCCTGGCCCAGAGCCCGCACCCCTGTGATTGTCACTAAGGGGACTGTGCGGGTCCACCAAGTGATCTAATGACCCATGTCCACGAGGGGTGAGCCCCAGTTTGGGGACGGGTTTTGAAACTTGCCCGTGGCCACTGTGAAGTCCCACATCCCGTGACTCTTCCATTCACTTTATGTGGAGCGGATGTGGACTCGGGGCCTCTGCACCCGCCCACGGGACCGGATGAGCTCCCAGGACACCGCCCCCCACAGAAAACCCACAGCATCGGCGGGAGCTCCGGACACCGCTCAACTTTCGGGCCTCTGCACCCGCCCACGGGACCGGATGAGCTCCCAGGACACCGCCCCCCACAGAAAACGCACAGCATCGGCGGGAGCTCCGGACACCGCTCAACTTTCCTCCCTTAACTCCAGTCACGGGCTGCACTGTGCCCTGCAAAATTCACGTGTTGATGTCCTAACCCTGGGACCTCAGAACGTGACCGTGTTTGGGGACGGGGCCTTTGAAGAGGTGAGGAAGGGAAAGGCCCTACTCTGCTGTGACTGGTGTCCTAAGAAGAGGACATGAGGACATGAACGTGCACAGAGGGACGACAGTGCAAGGACACAGGACGAAGATGCTGGCTGCGCACCCTGGAGGGGCCTCAAGAGGAACCAGCCCAGACTTTGGACATGCGCCTCCAGGGCTGTGAGGGGACAGCGGTCTGTGTTTCAGGCGCCCCGTCTGTGGGTCTTTGTTACGGCAGCCCCCATGAGATTTCGTTGCTTGCTTATTTGTCTATTTTTTAGGAAATCAGGGGTGGTGGCAACAAGTGTTGGTCCAGAATTAAAGACCCCTGTCCTAGGGAAGGGGAACACGGGATTTCAACAGTGACAGCATCGGCCCTAGAGGTGCGAAGTAGGCAGGTCTAAGAATTGTGCCAGGAAGGAGGAAAGAAGTCTAATGAAACCGCCATCCCCAGTCGGGGCGGGGGGCAGATGCGGGGACACCACTGGAGAGGAGCTTGAGCAGGGACCGCCAGACGCAGGAGGCCCTCAGCCTGCAGCGGGTCTGAAGGCCGCCGTGCTAACTGATGCGGGGTCTCCTAAGTGGCCGTGGCAATGCCATGACGGGAAGGCCACTTGCGGGCAACGGACTCCTCTCTCTGTGTTCCAGCCCCAGGGACACGGGCGGTGCCCCGGGGCCCTCTGGTTTTGCCACACGGTGGCTGCGTGTCCGCTCTGCAGCCCGCCTCAGGAGCCCTGCCCCTCGCCCACTCACCACAGTGACAGCATCATTCAGCAGCGACTCTCCGAAGACGATGATGAACAGGACTTCGTTGACATGGACCTCCTCAAACACGGCCAGCACGGCCACCGGGTCCACGGCAGCGATCAGACTGCCAAACAGGAGGAAGTCCAGCAGCCCGATCTGCAGCTCGCCTGCAGGACAACGGGACACGGGGAGGCCGCTGGGCCCGGCAGGACCTGGTGCTGGCGCTGCCCAGGGGAAGGGGGAGTGCTGGGGCCGGGTTGCAGGGAAGGCCCCGAGGCATCACCCAGGACCCAGAGAGGAGCGAGGCCAGGCCCGCGCCCCCAGGGGAGAGCTCTCGCTGCTCCAGCTGGGCTTGCCGGCGCGGCCCTGGGTCCGAGTGCCTGCTTCCCTTCCCTGGCCCCCACAGCCATTCAAGGAAGGGTGGTTGTGCCCAAGGGGGGCCTGCCCTGTCTGGCCAGCCCACCCTCCACAGGCAGATGAGGGGCCCAGCCCTGCACAGCACAGCCTGAAGAGAGCCAGAGCCCCTCCCCAGGGGTCCCAGTCCAGGGTCCACCTGCCCTCGTGTGTGGCTGCAGATGGCTCATGTGTGCAGGGCGAGGGGCCTCCTCCTGGGGGGCTCCTGGGAAGTGACGTCCCACCCAGACTCGGAGGAGGAGGGGTGGGGCAGGCCTCGCAGGAGCAGGACAGGCCACCGGGGGCTGCTGGCCGAGAAGGGGCCGAGATGGGCAAGGGCGCACGGCGTGTGGTGTGTGGGGGTGGGCAGTGCGGGGGGCCTGGGAAGACACAGGTCAGCTTGTAGACCCCGCCCCCGGCCGCGCCCTCCCTCCTGCCCTGCTTGGTGGCCTCCTGGGCCCCTTGCTCCCTGCGGTCCTTCCCGATGGTTCCCATTCATCGCAGGTTTCAGACTTCGAACAGGCCGTATGCAGAGCCTGCCGTTTCCCTGCGACGGCCTCTGTTGACCTTCAGGGACAGCATGTGATTGCATGTGGTCACGTGTACGGGCCCCTGTGGGGCCCCGTCCTGCCTGCTTTCAGCTCCCGGAAGCTCAGAGGACAGGGGGAGGGGGGCTTCCTGCTGCCTTCCTGGCTATGAGGAGAGCATTGAGCCCTGTCCCCAGCCCAGGGTACCCAAGTAGACCCTAGGAGCCCAGGTGACAGCTGTGGCCTCAAGACAACCCCCAGGGGCCGGGGCTCCTGCTCTAAGTCCCGGGCTGGGGCAGAACCTGCCCGCTGTCCAGGGCCACAGCTCATGGAGGTTTGTGCCTGTAACAGTGAATGGTCCCCTGGGAGAGGGCAGGGGACCACGGGAGGGGATGGTCATCTCTGCAGGACTCGGCCCGAGTTTCCTGGGAGCTGCTAATCCTTGCAGCCCCGAGCCAGCTCACTGCAGCTGAAACAGCCGTGGATGCTGTGAGTGCCAGCTTCCGATGCATTAAAGGTTCAATTTGGAGTGGGACCCTCACACCAGGCTTTCCGTCCCCAAACCGTCTCACAGTGGAAGTCATGCAAGCTCTACCAGGCCTTCTGGACGCAGTCCCCTTCGAGGTCAGTCTTTAAACGCTATGGTCTCCCACTGCCTCTCACTGGACCTGGCAGACCCGGTGGTACATTCCGGAAATCAGTGGACTCTGAGCAGCAAGGGCAGCCTCGAAGCGTCCTGCGTCTGCTGAACTCGAACTTGCAGGCAGCGGCCTTTCTCGCCTCGGTCTGGACAGTCCATCACCGACCCTGCCAGTGAGTCTAGTGGACCGACATGGGGCTCACGGCTGCCAGGCTGTGTGTTCTGGCCTCTCTTCACCTCGGAGACCTGTGGCTTCACCCACCTGCGGGCCTGTGCTACCCAAACACCTGCCTGGATGACCGCTGCCTGCCTGCGGCCTGGCCAGGCTGACCCTCTGTGGTGGGGTGAGCCCAGCCCCATCGGGCTCCCGGGACAAGACAGGCTTGCTGGCAATGGGCGTGCTCTGCTGCGTGACCTCAGCTGATGGCCTGCCTTGACCGCTGGGTTTCAGGGCTGAGCCAGGCTTCAGCGTCTCTGTCCCTGGGGGAGCGGCCCTGCCTTGCGCTTGACAGACGCAGTGCCGCTAAAGGACGCATAAGGCAGTTGGAGGACTGGGTCAGTCGGAACCCAGCCAGCTGTGCCCTGCGATCTGTGGAGGCCAGCACCATCTCGGACCGGGGCCAGGGGGGACGGCTGTAAGGATGCTCTCAGCTCCACTGTGCAGGCTTGTGGCCACCACACTGCAGAACATGCCGGACTTTGGAAGGAGCTGCTGCTGCCAGCCAGATCGGTTCTCAGCTTCTCCATG
Organism: Galeopterus variegatus; assembly: GCF_000696425.1. Classification (NCBI taxonomy): domain Eukaryota; kingdom Metazoa; phylum Chordata; class Mammalia; order Dermoptera; family Cynocephalidae; genus Galeopterus; species Galeopterus variegatus. The sequence goes on from NW_007727548.1 coordinate 72,945, forward strand.
CCACCCTCAGAGCAACACAGGGTCATCCATGGCAGGAACTCACAGGTGTCACGGGCTGCCAGGGGATGGTGAGTATGACCTTTGAGGAGCCGTGTCATCGTGGCATGTCCCCACCACCTGTGGCATCACCCATGCAACTAGTGACACCACATGCGAGCAGGCGCCTGAGCTGTGGTCCATGCTCTGCGCGGTGGCCAGGAGCTTGCCCCTGGTGGGTTTCTCTGGGGAGGGCCTGGTGGTTGGTGCAGGTTGGCAGGGGCTCGCGGGAGCTCCCCAGGTTGAGATCAAGGTCCCGAGGGGATTCCTCCAATCAGGGTCCTTCCTTCTCGATGCTTTTCCTCGGTCACTAGGGGGTCAAGGTCAAGATTCATGTGGTGGGGGCTGTGCAATGCTCTCCTTTGAGCCCGGTGGAAAATTGTGGTTTGGGGTCCATCCCCGTGAGTAGCATTGGGGGCTGCGCAGTGCTGAGCGCATCTGTGTGAGGCATCGGGCGAGCCACCAGCCACAATCAGACTGGCCTAGCTCCCAGGGGCAGAGTGTGCCCGAAGCGCTGTAGCTGTGCAGGCAGCAGCGGCATGAGATGTGGTGGAAGAGAAGCCCAAACGCACGGGTGTCACTGGAATGTGTTTGGCTTTGCGATCATGGAGCTCTGGTGCCAGGATCCTCCTCTCTGTCCCGGGGACCTTGGTGGCTGACCCCACCTCCCACACGCCCCACCCACCGGCCAACCTGGTGGGAAGGGAATCCAGCCGCAGCAGGACACGCGCTCGGCCTAGACTGCCTGTCCAGATGCTCAGGGACTGGCTACTTACGATCTAACCCTTGCTTCGAACGTGCAGGGGGTGTTTAAGTGCACCCCCAGTGAGTTTCTCACCACCCAACACTCACCCCGCTTCGGTCTGTGTCCCGCACCCTGACTTTTGTCACACGGGGCAGTCCACAGCCCACTGCAGAGCCCGCAGGGGCAGAGCGTGCACTCACCCATCAGGCCGCTGAGGAAGACGCCGTAGAGGGACAGGCCAGTGGTGGCCGCGTTCCATATGGTGCCGATGACGGCGTACAGCAGGATGGTGCCCAGGTTGCCGAAGAAGAGCCGGTTGGGCATGAAGTAGCCGGCGTCCAGCACGATGGGCGGCAGCAGGTAGAAGAAGAAGACGGTGGGCGTGAGCGTGAAGGAGGCGATGTGGTCAGCTGCCCAGACGATGCCGCCCAGCACCAGGCCCAGGACGATGAGCAGCGCACTCTCGGGGACCACGCTGGTGACCTTATGGGACAGGTGGAAGACTGCGGGGGAGGGGGAGAGTCAGCAGGGCCCCGGACCCACAGGGCAGGGGAGACAGGGCTGATGGGCCGGGACCCTCCCTGTAAGGCCCCCATGGGACCAGGGGACAGGATCCTCATCCCGGGTCTCCAGGGGCACCTGCAAAGCCCCTCCCTGTCCATTTGCGAGACTGCCCACAGTGGAAGGTGGGCGATAACCCATGGACTGGGAGAACTCCTCTGGAGACTGAGTTACTCTCCCTATGGCTGGCACAGGCTGACAGTGCCCAGGTTGAGCACCGAACAGACGGGACTGAATCTGGGCTCTGCCACTGACCTCCTGGGGTCTCCGCATCCACACCAGTCGGTGCTTCCCTCCAGCCCCCACCGTGTGCTCCGGGAGGCCCAGGGGGTGCAACCAGACCCTTCCATGAGCCCTTGGGAACTGCAGGAGGACCTGCCCAGCCACCACCCGGGTGCAGGTTGGTGCCCTAGATGCTTCTCTCCCACCGCAAGCCCTCCTGCTTAGTCGGCCCCAGGGGGGCTCAGTGCTGGGGCTTCAGCTGTCCCCCCACTTTTCCACAGGGAGCCCTGAGGGCTGGAGAGGAGGGGGTGCATGGGCGGCAGGTACAGCTCCCGGAACAGAATCGGGGACGGGGAGGCTGCACCGTGGCTGACTGACAGAGGCCCAAGCAGGGTGCACAGTCGCCCCATGCCCCTACCTGGCCAACCTCCCCATGTCTGATGCATCTGGAAGCCACACGCTCTCCATCCCCCAATGCCATGTCTGGTGACGGTCCCTGAGGTGTCTGGAGCTTGCCTCATTTTCATACCCTCTGGAGGGACCCCCAGGGCGGCTGTCTGCCCCCCCAACCCCCTCTCCTAGGATCACAGCATCTTCTGAGGCAAGGGTCTCCAGCTGTCCCTAACAGGAACTAGCTCAATTCCACACACTGGAGCCTGCAGAGTGGACAGCGAGGCCTCAGGGGTCTCCTCAGCCCCAGCCAGCCTGTCCTCCACCTGCTGGGACCTTCGAGGCAGAGGCTCAGCCCTGTGCTGCTGTCACAGCTGCAGGCATGGACCTCTCGGGACCACGTCCACTTTGTTTCACGTGGACTCAGAAAAAGCAGGTCATGGGAATTGTATGTTAAGCCTAATTTCAAAGTAGTTGAAATGTCGACAAGTGAGGTCGACTCCTCTGGCTTAAGCAACACGTGATATAATTATCTTTTTCACTCACGGAGGTTCTGCTTATTAAGCCTTTGGCGTTCAAAGACAGGTTGTCTCCTGAGATAGCCAAGACCCCAGCGACGCGCAGCGCAGCATGGGAGATGGGAAGGTTCCCGACAGCTGGTTGCTGCTAACTCCGTCCGCCTCGGGAGAAGACTCTGCAGGCGAGACTGGAGGGGTGGCGGGGTTTGGGGGCTGTGTCCACTGGGTCCCCATCAGCCCCACCCTTCCTAATCAGGTGGCCCTGACTGAGTTCCTGGTCTCCTCCCTGGCCTGTTTCCTCACGTGTAATTACGGGGTTATTGCAGGATTAGGTGTTAGCTCCTGTGAAAGGCTCCCACACCCAGAGCAAGGAGGAGCCGCGCTGTCGTGTGGACGCCCCGTACCAGACGCTGAGGGCTGCACTCGCCGCGTGCAGGTCCGGCTGAGAAGCACAGCGCCAGGCACAAGCGCGGCCCCTGTGCCACCCCCGGCACCGCTCTACGGCCCCACCTTCGTGTCACCAGGAGGGCATCTGCCTGCCACTGCCTTGGCTGCTGGTCCGTGGACCCCATGGCAGGGGCAGATGGGTTACTGCTTTCCGGATCTGAGGCCCTGCTGGGTCCCTGCCACCCTAGGGTCTGCAGGCCCAGCTGTGCATCCTGCATCAGATCAAGGCTGTGTTCTCCCCTCTGGGGGAGTCACAGGTGTTAGGTGGGAGCAGCAGGGAGGCGCTGCCTTGGGGAGAAGTGTCCTTTGCAGACACTTGAGCTCACGGTTCAGGGCGGCCAGCCCCACATGACTGATGATGACCACACCACGCAAGGCACATGCAGCGGACAGCACCACAGAGGGGCCTCCCAGCATGAGGGGGCCATTTCTGCAGAGCCCCAAGGGCCAGTTCCCTGGAAGCCCTCGGGTCCTGCCCAGGGCTGGCTGGACCTTGGAGGTTTTAGCCCAGTCTAGCTCGTCAGCAGGAAAATATCTGGAGGGTCTGGGCTTGCCAAGGTTTGCAGGGATATGGGTGAGAAGGTCCCATCCCAGGCAGTGGGTGCTGCCACACACGGCGAGTGCCTGAGAGCCCCTAGCCAGTCCTCAGCAGTGCCTCGTCCCCAGGCCTGGGCACAGGACTGCTGCCTAGCAGAGGTGTCTCTCTCCTGTGGGCTCCACCTCCTGGGCCCTGTGGTGATCAGAGGCAGGCCTCACAGAGCTTTGGGAACAGACCTGGCTGTGTCGTCCAGCCCTGCAGGGGGAGGCCGTGTCCTCTGCACTGGGCCCTGGTGGCCACAGGCGCAGGGCAGCATGAGGCCTCCTGCAGGTCCTGGGCCCAACTCCAGACCCCAGGCTGGGCAGGTCCTCGGCTGGCCCAGGAATCTGTATCCCAAGAGCTCTGCGGCCCCTCAGGAGTCGCACTGTGGGGTCCTGCATGGTGGACTCTGGATCAGGAGCCTCCAGGTCACTTGTCAACGTCCACAGATAAGCCAGGTTTATCACGGTTGTTCTCTCCTAATGGGTGGAGAAGCTGGCCTTGGCGTCCAGGAGCTGTGTTTAGAAAGAGCCGGGTGGTCTCTGCCCAGGGCTGGCACTCTCCCTCTCCTGAGGGCCTGACCTGCCACCCGCTGCTTGAGCCACCACAGCTCCCCCGTCTGTGCAGTGCCCGCCGTCTTCCTGTTGTGAGGCACGGCTCCCTTGTCACTCACCCCAGCTGTCATTTTTCTGTGCACGGCCTGTTTTCTGCCTGTCTTCAGACCCTGGGCTGGGGCTTGCTGGTGTGGACCTCTCTGAGGATAAAATGCAGTGACCGAAAGAGACAGCATGTGCTGGCCAGGCGGGTGCCGTGGTCACAGGCCAGGCTCGGGAAGCTCAAGGAACCTCTGAACGTAGAAAGTTCCTGGCCTGAGGCCCGCGAGGGAGGGCCCCTCAGGCCATTCTGCTCAGGACTTTGGTCTTTAAGCCATAATCTCCTCCAAATTTAGAGATTTGCAGCAGATCATAACAACTGTGAAGACCTTTGACAACCGTGGGGCCAGCAGGTCAGGGAGGCTGCACGGAAGCTGCTTATCAGAGATGGCAGCAGTAACAAAACTTTGCACTTGAGGAACTCAAAGGCTCCTCGGCGCTATCAGCGAACCCTTCGCGCATTCCTGCGCAGCAGCTGGTTACTGTAAAACCTCACTAATCTGGAGCACGGTGGGTGAGGGACAGGCTGACAGGGACAAACGCTCCTGCTCAGAAGTAAGCCCCGAAAATCCACAGCAAAGAAATAATTTGAACTTTTTACTCTTTCGGAAGAAAAAAATACGTAGACACGTATGAAGTGCAGGTGGGCAGGTGGGTGTTTCCGCCTCTCGCCAGCGCGATGTTGGAAAGACACCCTGGAACACACTCCTTTTCCACAACGCGGGCGTGTTGGAGGGGGTTCCGAAAAGCGTGTGGAAGGCGTGTGCATTCCCCGCACCGAGAGCTCACCTGTGTCCTCCTGCACCTGCCCACGTGGCCCGGGCAGGCGCGGCCTGCACCTCTTGGAAGATCTAACCTACCCTTTTCTTACCGTCAGTGAGGGCTGAGCACCTCTTCCCTGAGGAAGGCTCCCTTTTCTTATGGACACGTGGCTCTGCACATGCTGGAACACTCGAACCTGTGCTCGTGTCTTCAGGTGCGGGCGCACCTCCGTCTGTGACTGTCTGCTTCGCTTATGCTGCTTTGGTGCATGTGACATCTATTTACACAGTTAAGTTTAATCAGTCCTTCATTCTATGGCTTCTGAGTTTTGTGTTATGCTTTAAAAAGCCTATTCATGGGGCCGGCCTGGTGGCGCACTGCTACAGTGCGCCGCTTGGGAGCGCAGCGGCGCTCCCGCCGAGGGTTCGGATCCCACATACAGACCGGTTCCCGCTCACTGGCTGAGCGAGGTGCGGGCGCAACGCCGAGGGTTGTGATACCGTTGCCGGTCCTGGTCCGGTACGGACGCGACACTGAGGGTTGCGATCAGTTGCCGGACACGGAAAAAGACAACAACAACAAAAAAGCCTATTCATGTTTTATGCTAACCTGTTGTTATTTATGCTTTTTAAAATAAAGGCANACCGTTGCCGGTCCTGGTCCGGTACGGACGCGACACTGAGGGTTGCGATCAGTTGCCGGACACGGAAAAAGACAACAACAACAAAAAAGCCTATTCATGTTTTATGCTAACCTGTTGTTATTTATGCTTTTTAAAATAAAGGCATTCAATTTAATTTTACTTGAATTCAATAAAGAACATATTTTAAAAAGGTTGTGAAACAGAAGGCCCTGCTCAGCCTCACAGAGAAAGCACAGATGTCTGCTCCCGACATCCCTGAGCCTGAGAGTGGGTCCTGGCATCCCTTAGTCAAGTCATTCCTCCTGCTTGGACAAGACTGTGTCCCAGGAGCGCAGGTTGGTGCTGCCCCTGCTCTTTAGCCATGGCTGCTGTGTTCCCGAGTCCTCCCTCGAGGCTGGGGTCCCGTCACGATTCGCAAACGTCGGTTCTCTGCCTCTGGTCTGAACCGAGCCTGCCGGCTCGTGTTCTGGACAGACACGCGTCCCTGCACCCTTGAGTGGCTATGGCTTGTGGCCTCTGGGCTCCAGGAGTGCTGGGGAGAAGGCTCTAGTGCTGTCACCATGTGGCCCAATGGTTTGTCCATTTTTCCCGTCTGGCTGTCAGAAGAAACTGTCCTCATCCTTGAGCACATCCTTGCAATGAGAATGTATCTCAGCATCGATCGTTCTGCTCTCTGGTGACAGCGGGGACACCCTTTCAACCTGCGGCTCCTGTTCTTCCACCACTTCAAGGAAACCTCTCGAAGCTTCCTGAGTCCCCGGCCCCCGCCCAGTGGCCCGAGAGGCAGACACTGCTGGCTTTCCCGGAGCTCACGGCTCGGGCGCAACTGCACCTCCCCCGGCCCGAGTGGACCCGCCTCGACGGCATCTCTGCGGCTTCGTCCAGGGTCGATCAGCGCTGGCCGTGCCGCTGGTGTCGCGCCTTGGGCGTCTGCTGGCCCTCACCTGCGCTCTCCCCTCTGACCCTGCGTGGCTCCTGCAGCCCCTGGTGTTTCTCCCTCGGACCTAACATCATTTGCTGGCTCTTCACTGAGCATCCCTGTCCTGAGTCCCGCCACAAGCACCTGCATCCAGGGACGTGTGTTCTGATAACTGCTTCTGTGCTGCTAGGCCCGTGGGGGCTTCTCCTCTGTTTCTCGGGCTCCGTTTTGCCCCGGGCTGGGCTGTCCCCACCCTCCTCCTTTCCCGCCATCCAGGAGTCACAGCAGCTGCCCGGCCCCTCTGCACCTGCGCGTGCCTGACGTGGGCGCACCGTGTGGACTTTGCTGTGCTTTCCCGTGCGGGGGAGAGGCCTCCCGCAGGCCCAGGCTGGGTTTTGGGGGCTGGACGCTGCTTTCTACCCACTCTCCCAAGGCCTGGGACTCTGTAGTGGGCAGCGGGGAGAGGCCTCCACAGGGACCTCGCTGGACTCACCTAGTGTTGGCCAGCAGTGTGGCCCAGGTCAAGGCTGTGCTGTCCCCTGGGTCTCCAGCCCAGCCGCCCTCCCTGGTGCCACAGCAAAGCCGCTCCTCGATTACTTGTTCATCTCTCTGGCTGGGGACATTGCACTGGGACTGGGGTTGGGGGAGTCTCAGTGGTGGATCTCGTTTTCATGTTCACCCAGAGGCCAGTGGTCTCCATGGCCGGCAGGAATTTTCAGAGAGTGTGTCGCACCCGCCAGGGACTGGTCTGGTGTTCCGTGACCTTCCCACGCACCCGTGGCCACCTCCCAAGCAGCAGCTGCACTGTAATTAGCTAATTAAACTGAAGACTCCATTAATTTTAAGTGGCAATTTGCTAGTGGTTCAGCAATTAAGTGCATGATGGGCGTCTCAGGAGTCAGGGAGCCAATTTCCTGCGCAACGTGCCCTGCGGCAGCCAGTCCCTGCTGCTGGACGGCGTGGGGCGCCTGGGACTGGCCTGGCACAGGGGCCTAACCCGGGCAGGGCTGTCCACACTCACGAGGAGCACGTGATGCCCGGCCCAGGCCCGGGAGGCCGAGGCACATGTGGGCTCCTGGCAGGGCCCCCAACCCCTGAAGGGCTGAGTCATTTCGGGCAGCGAACGTACTTCCTGCCATGGTCCGCACATTTTTAGGATGGGTGACAGCACTTGGGCTGCAGGGTCACAGGCCACAGGGTCACAGTGTGGGAACGCTCTCACACACCGGCCTTTCCCCCTCCTGTGCCTTCTGTCCACCATCTCCAGATACCGCCCGATGGCTTCTGTGGGTCCCTCTAGTATGACAACCGGCCACTCATACTCCCAGGGCAGGCTGGGCCTTCGGGAAAGCAGGGAAGGTGGGGAGGGCGACTGGTGGAGCCTGAGAGGACAAGCGGAGGTGGCCTCGCTGCTGTCCCCCTGCACGCCGCTTCCAGCTGGCCCAGCAGCTCAGGCCAGCTTGGCCACGGGGCTGCCATAGTAGCATGGAAGGAGCCCAGCCTCCTCCTCAGAGCTGCCACTCTGGCCCCACATCCAGCCACCATGTGGGGAAGGCACCGTGTCCTCAGGAGCCAGGCTCAGGGCGGCCGCGATGCCGGAGGCAGGTCTGCAGCCCCCGCACTCACATCCTGAAGTCCCCTGAGCTTGCTGGGAAGGGCCTGGCCCCGTCAGAGGACGTGGGAGGCCTCACAGAGAATAAGGGCAGAAGTGACAGCCACTGCACCCACGGCCACCTGCCCGGGCGGAGGCCACCACAAGTCTGCGACAGAGCGTGTGTGCTGCCACCGGGCCTGGGCGCACAGTCGCCAGAGCCAAGGCTGAGAGGGGCTCTGTGGAGAGAAACTGCCCTCCCGAGTGGCTTCCTCGCGGGAACTCAAACTCCACTTGCACGTGAGAGGACGCCGGTGCCCACGGCCAAGACAGAGGGGACCGCAGCAGAGACGGGGATGGGGGTCTCTTTAGAGGACAAAATAAAAGTATGCCAGGAACGAAGAGGCCGGGCAGGAGCCGGACAGGACGCAGCGGGGCCCTGCATCCCCCCCAGGGTGGTGCCTTCCAAACTCCACGACACGTGTGAAGGGACATCCCAACCCATGCATCACTGATCGCTGAGGCCGGGAGAGTCACAGCCAATTAGGCACAAAATGGCACAGCCGCTTGATGGCAGCGACAGGGCAGCAGCTTTTAGTCCTAATTACAAAGCTTCTGGTGGCAGGGAAAGGTCGGGTGGGTGTGGCAGACCAGCCCTCGCTGCAGCAGCACCAGAAAGAGCTTTGCTGGCCACGCCGGGCCCAGGAGGCACGTGTGTCGCCCCCGGAACACAGCCTGGGGGCCTGCTCAGGCTGGGGCGCCACCGCCTCCAAGGATCTTTCAAGGTGACGAGCAGATTTAGCTGAGTCCACTCAAACACAACAGCACAGTAAATCCTCTGGTTTTACTTTAACAACACACAAGCCTTGGCAAATTTAACCCTGCTTGATGACAGGAACCAGACCGAGCAGTAAAGACCTGTTGTGAGAGAACAGCAGGCCCTCGGTCAACGCAGAGACCCACCTCCATGTGTGGGATAAGCTGGTCGGGACCAGGTGTGAGACGTGGACACGCACAGGCAAGTGGACGTGGTGCACACATGAACACACATGCACACACACAGAGACATACGTACTCACACACACAGACACGCTCACACAGACACACATACAGAGACACACGTACACTCACGCCCACACTCACAGAGGCACAGACACGCAGACACGCAGACAAACGCAGAGATAGTCACACACAGAGACAACCACAGGCACACACAGAGACACACATACACACTCACACAGACACACACACACATAGAAACACACTCACACAGAGACATGCACTCACATGCATAGACAGAGACATACACACAAAAAGACATACAGATATGCACACACACGTACAGAGGCACACATACATGTACAGACACAGTCACACACACATTCAGACACATGCACTCACATGCACAGACACACAGACACACAGACTCACACAGAGACACATATGTACTCACACAGAGATACAAACACACAGACACACAGACTCACACAGAGACACATATGTACTCACACAGAGATACAAACACACAGACACACAGACACACACAGAGACACCCATGGGCACACCATGGGGTCCCCACATGCTCTTCCAGGACAGGGGCTGCGATTGTCTTCCCCTCATGTCTGGCACAGCTGACCAGCCCACCCAGAGTAGACCCTGTTCCTCTGCCCTCAACACCACATGGCTCACCGCTGAGCTGACTCAGCACCGTGCGAGCAGTTACGGTAGAAGTGTCAGCACCGCGCCCCGGGCAGGAGGTACAACTGTTTATGGTGTCCTCCTGCAGCCTCTGCACATGTTACCTAACTGACCCCCACCTCCCGCCCGCGAGCCATGCTCCAGCGGCGAGCCCTGAGGTCAGTGCTGGGGAAGTGGAGCCCGGGCCCGGACTCTCCCGGCGGCTGTGCAGAGAGCTCCCTCCGCAGCAGCGCCTGCTGCCTGCACGAGGAGCTTTGCATGGCATTGGGAGCAACAGCCCATTCAGGACAATCAGAACTTGTTAGCTTTTACATTGAAAGGTGAAGATGGCTAATAGCTTCCTTGGTTTCAAGCCATGTGGTCCAGACAGACAGGAAGACCCTGTAGCCCTCAGTCACTAGCCACTGACCACTCAGGACGTCCTCCGGGCCCTCCCTGGCTGGAGAGGGCTCCAGCCCTGAGCACCTGTGCTCTTGCCGCGGCTGGGAGGACTCCTTCCGGCTGTTGGGACCTTGTGCTGCTGCTCTGAATTGCTTTATATCCTCATTGCCAGTCACCTCCCTCTTCCACAGCGTCTTCCAGACTCATGTGTAGAAAGCATTGCTCACACAGGCTTAGGTGTAGCCTTCACAAAGCCCCATGCTTCCCTGTGACCTAAGTCAGAACAAAGTGTCCTCTGAGGTTGGGCTAGAAAACCAAGAAGAATTCAGTGGACAGCTGTGGGGGGGCCTGGTCGCTACTGTGGCTCCCGAGCCTTGATTAGGGCAGGCATATGAGGAAAAGCAGAAAACGGAAGGATGGAGTTTCAGATTCATCTTCAAGCACCAGAGAGACCCAGGGGTGCCCTTTTATTTAAAATAAAACCCTCATCCTGTTCAGAGGCATCTACCCCAGCTGAATCCATTGTAGAACAGGCAGCACCACATGCAGGTGTTAATAATATTACACACAATCATATACCTTAATAACAGTAAGTAGCAAATGCTTATTAGCTGAGTTGATAAGTGCATGGCTCGGGACAATGGTGTGACCCACAGAATCCAGAGCCAGAGCCGGAGCCGGAGCCAGCACCAGTGCAGCTTCCAGCGGCAGCTACTCCTGCTCTGAGCGTGCTTCTCCCTGAGCACTTTCTCTTTCTCAACTCTTCTGAGCCATGCTACTCCTAAAGACCACTAGTCACAAAGGAGTACAGGTTGTAAGGCTTGCTTTCTTATGATTTCATGATTGGCTCTAACTTAATAAAAATCTGAGAGAAGGATTTGTACAACTGCCTCTTTATGGTCGGGTCAGGGTGGAGTAGCTCCTACTGCCCCAACTCTCCCACAGGTGACAACCATGAGCTCTGGAAAAGAGACAAACAACCTCTTAAGACAGTGAAGACAGACCAAAAGCAGGCAGAAGAGGGAAGGAGCGGTCTAGAATTAGAAAGAAGGAACAGCACTGGGTGATTTCTGGATTTTTTTTATGGCTCTTTTCCCAAGGGCAGGTCAGAGCAGATTAAACTCAAATAGAAGCCTTTGGTCTCACTGGCTTGAAAACTCAGAGGACAGAGGTGACCATAGCAGCTGACAAGTAATGGGACAAATCCCAGAAAGGAAAGAGCCAGAGAAGGTGTAGTGGATTGAATTATGTCCCACCCAAACTCATGGAAGCTTGAACTGTGTCCCCGAAGTTTCATGTATTAGAAACTTAGCCCCCACTGTGACTGTTAAGAGGGTGGGAAATCCTATTGTATGGTAATTGAAAGGTGGAGCCTTGAAGAGGTGATTGGATTGTAGGACCATGCAGTGGTGAATGGGTTAGAAATGGTGGTCAGGGGCCGGCCCGGTGGCGCACTGAAGAGTGCGCTGCTTGGGAGCGCGGCGGCGCTGCTTGGGAGTGTGGTGGCGCTCCCGCTGAGGGTTCGGATCCCATGTGGAGACTGGTTCCCACTCACTGGCTGAGCGCGGTGCGGGCACAACACCGAGGGTTGCGATCCCGTTGCCGGTCCCTGGTACGGGCGCGACACCGAGGGTTGTGATCCTGTTACCGGTCAGTAAAAAAGACAAAAAGGAAAAAAAAAAAAAAGAAATGGTGGTCAGGTGCGTGGTTCTGAGGGCTTTAAAAGGAGAGGAGAGTCTGTCTCTCTCTCTCGCTCTCTCTGCTTCCACCATCTTGCAATGTGAAACCCCTGGGTCACTGTTGCCACCACCAGATGGACTTTGGACTTCCCAGCTTCAGAAACTGTAAGCAATAAATGTCGTTTTCTTTGTAAGTCATCCAGTTTTGAGTATTTTGTTATAAGGAACAGAAACAGACTAATACAGAGGGGGATCCTGAATTCTGTGAAACCCTCTCCAGTCTCTGGCTGATCCCTGAATTACACATGAGGGAAGCCAGTCCCAAGGTGCCAGCAGAACCTAAAAGAACAGATCAGAGATTTTAGCTGCCACCTCCACAGGGCACACAGCATGTGGAGTTTCAGTCTACTCAATCCAATTGCCTGGTAAAACCTCAATGCAGCAGCAGCCACCACCACAAGAACCAGTGCTTGCCAGAAGAACATAACAGAACACAGAGTCTCTACAACGTATCATCACGATGTATTGCTCATAACCAAAGTTACTAGACATAGGAAGAAACAGGGAAATGGGACCAACCTGTCAATCAATCAGTGAAGACCTCAAAATAACCCAGACACTGAGCGAGCAGATAAAAATTAAAAAGCAGCTATTATAATTGTGTTCAAGGATATAGAGGAATATACACCTGTATATAGAGGACTATACGCGTAGTTAATTAAAACATGGTAAATCTCAGCAAGGAATAGGACAAGGGCTGGCAAAATTTTTCTTAAAGGGCAGCTAGTAAATATTTTAGGTTTTGTGGGCCACGTGGTCTATTCAAAACTACTCAGCTCTGCGTGGTAGCATGAAAGAGGCCATGCTGTGCATGCACAGATGGGCACGGCTGTGTTCCAAAACAACTTTATTTACAAAAATGGGGGGCCAGCCCCTAGGCCCTAGTTTTCTGATCCCTGAAATAGTGGTTATCAGAAAGAACCAAATGGAAATTCTACAACTAAATAGGGCAATATGTGAAATAAAAGATCGATGGATAGGCTTAACAGCAGACAGAAGTGGCAGAAGACGGTGAATCTGAAGGTAGCTCAATAGAGATGACCTAATCAGAAGAACAAAGAGAAAACAGATCTTTAAAAAATGACCAGAGCCTCAGTGGCCTGCGGGATGATCCCCAAATATCCAAATATGAGAGTATGTGGAGCTCCAGAAGGACAGCAGAGGGGAGAACGGGGCAGGGAAATTTTGTAGAAATAGTCCCAAGTGTCCCCGATTTGGTGAAAGACACACATTTATAGATCTGAGAAATTCTGAAAACCCCAAGCAGGGTAAACACAAAGAATATCAAACTTCATAGTCAAATTGCTGAAAATCAAAAATAAAAAGAAAATCTGGAAATACATATAATTTGTGCAAGTTACAAATAAAGACCTTTCACCTTGTTCACTTCCATCAAATGGGAAGGAAAAGAAAAGGAGCCTGTTGGGAATCTTGTCAGACGAGGCATCGTCTGTCTGTCGGGCTGGTGGTTCTGGGCCGAGGCCCTAAGTTCTCGCGAGAATCCCAAAGCTCCTGATCTGACCCTTTGTCCCCACCGGGCCCCTCCTTTTCTCAGGACCCACCTCCTTCCATATTTCCCCTTTCAACATCTGTTCCCTCTCCTCTCTTGCCCTATAAAATCGCATGTTTCATTCAAAGTAGAAATTATGAAAGGCGTTCTAACTAACCACAGCAGCTTAGCATTCCTTGTGTTTTCCCTTTAGTTTATCAACAACCAAGGAACAGTGTCCTGCAGAAGCTTCAGACAAGCAGGACAAAGTCCCACACAAGGCGCCGCTTGAAGGGAAGGTCGTCAGAAACGTCACTGCGGCGGTTGTGCCTCCTGATCCAGTCACCCGCTCCACCGAGGGGCCTTCGCTCCTCCGTGGTAGTTTGGGCAGATTATCCAGCACAGCCCCAAAGCAGCAAACAGGCAACTTGGGGGACAGGGCAGGGAGCTTAGAGCTGGTGGGTTGTCAACAGACTGTTCTGAAGACCCCTCGGCCCCACCAGGCACATGAGTGCTGGTCAAGAGCCACCCAGGAAGTGTGCAACCTGCCCTTGCCCTGCCTCAGCCTCTCCTCTGCAAAGTGAGAGAACAGCCACCTGGTGGGCTGGATCTTGGCCGACTCTGGACCCCACTGCAGGGGACATGGGGCTGTGGCCCTCGGGAGAGGACTCCGCAGCCTCCTCCAGTGTGTGTTGGGTGGACGGAGGGGAGGACGCCCAGCAGCCCACAGGCCCTGCCCTCACTTCTGGCTGGACCTCGAGCTCCCCGAGCCCACGGCCTCCCCAGCTCCCTTCCGCAGACCTCAGGCTGGCAGAGCAAGCCCAGTTCTGGGGACCGCGGAGGCTCCCACAAGCCCCCACCAGGGCCCCACCTCCAGAGCCTGCAGGGCTGCGTTGCTCTGCGTGGGGTGGAAGCCACGTGAAACTCACACCTGGCTCCTGGCTGCGGTGGCCGCGGCCACAGCCACACAGTGATTTTGTCCAGTTTTCCTCAGGCCCAGGGCAGGGCCTGTGGGGAGAGGCTCCTGGGTCCTTCTCAAGGCCCCCAGGTCACAGGGCCCCCCGCCCAGCCCCTCAGTGTAGGCCAGGCTTGCTCCTCTGCCCCGCTCAGACATTGGCTCCCGTGGGTCCCAGGGCTGGATGCCACCTGGATACGGGACCGAGCCTCCCTGCTGAATGGTGCTGTCAGGGAGGAAAGTCCAGGGGTTAGGGTGACATGGGAGGGGCAGGGGACCGGCCAAGACCTCAGAAGAGCGAGGGCAGAGGGATGGCTCAGCCGGGCTGGGTGCAGGTGAAGCAAACGACGGTGTTGATCAGCGATGCTGGGGCCGAGGACAGCAGGCCGCGGGGTCCTGGCTGGGACGCCTGCTCCTGGCCAGCGCTGTGGAGGCCCAGGAGGAAGGGGCAGGTCGGAGCCGCGCCGCCTGGCACCTCCGCCCGCTCCCTTCCCCTCCTTTCCCTGCGTGAAATGTGAGGAGGCCCCAGAAGGGCCTGCACACAGTTACCCGCTTCAATAAAACGAGGAGGCTGAAGCCAGGGTGGCCTGAGAGGCTGGACAAACCAGAGCAGCATGCTTCTTTAAAGCTTCAAGTTTCAAGAACACAAAAAGTTGATTACATCGTAGGAAACCATTGTGTGAAGAGAGCCTGGGCGGTCAAGGGGGTTGGTGGTTGGCTGGAGGCCAGAGGGTGCCCGAAGGATCAAATTAATGTCAAATCCACAGAAGCAAAGATACAAAGACGCTGCACTTTGGGCTGTGGGTGGGAGACACGGGCACATCCTCTAAAGCTCTATAGGATCTTGCGAGTGTATTCCCAGCAGGGAGGCAAGTTCAGATCTCATTGACCTTCCTGTGAAAAATTCCAGTAAGGCCATTTTCTGAGGACATCTTTTGTGCAGATAAAGTGTGTGGGCAATGTCCCAAGGCTATTTAAGCCCAGCCTGTGCCCACTCACGTGGCTGCTGCAGCCATCGCTATCAAGGAGCTCCTGGTACCGTCCCTGAAGCCAGGACTTTGTCACCAGCAGCTGCCTGGACACAGCAGCAGGAAGAGATTGGGACTGCTGATTGTTTATATTATGCAGCCCTGGAGGATCACAAAGGGCTCTGCAAGGTGGAACGCACTGTAATATAGCCCAGGAGCTCAGAGCCGCTCAGCAAGGACCAGGGTCTCGAGGCACACTGGACCAAGAAGGTGGAATGTTGCTGAGGAAGCTGCTTTTATGATGACAGCTCTTGCCCACCCTACAGCTTCCCGGGCTCCCATCGTTTGCCCCAAATGCAGGAGGGCCAGGGCCCAGGGGGCGCTTCCAAGGGGCCCCTCTGCCACCCACCTCCCTGTTGGGGCCACCCTTCCTGCGGTCAGAGTTCCACGGTCCCTGCACCTGGAGGACTCTGTGTTCTGGGAGACCTGCCTGGCCACTTCCAAGCAGGTTATTTTATCTCCTCAGACCTGCTTTCCTCATTGCGTGACGGTCATCTCCACTCTCTGGGCTGCTGTAACGATGACAATCAGACTCCTGCAGAGCAGGTGGACTGGCTTTGTCCTCATACCCATGAAACAGAAGGGACAAGGCTATCATTGCTGCCGTGATTTTCCGGTGTTTCAGGCCAACAGCCACGAGGGGTCTAAGGACACTGGCATTAGTCCCCCCACAGTCCCTGCAGCTGACAGGCTCCCCGGGCTGCTCAGGCTCCCACTTGCTTTTTGGCAATGATCGTGCAGGTGGACCCAGCCCAGTGTTCAGCATGGAGAGTCTCAGGCATGGAAACCAGTGACCGAATCACAAGAAACACGCCCAGACCAGGCGAGGGAGCGAATGGAGACGCTGCAGGAAAGGCGGGCTCCAGATGTCACCGTCCGCACTGAGAACAGATGCGCTGCGTCCTCGAAAGCAAAGCACGTTCGGAGATTTAAAGACCTCTTGGAAGTTAAAACCATGAGAGCAGAGATTGAAAACAGAAGAGTTGAAAGATGAAGTTCAGGAATTCCCTTAGAAGACAGAGGAAAAAGACAAAAAGTGCAGAGGAGAAAACTGAGGAGGAAGAAGGTGTGTGGCCCACGGGGAGCAAGCAGAGAAGATGGCGACGAACCGTGGGCGCAGCCAGCTGAATGGGCCACCAGGGACCTAGCGCAGCGGATGGCGTCAGAGCCACCCAGAGCAAGTCGGTATGAAAAGAGATCGATCCTACCATATGGGGGAGAGCGGGGGAGGGGAGAGGCCCCCCCAGAGGACAGGGCAGAGGAGGAAGCCTACAGCGGATGGCGTCAGAGCCACCCAGAGCAAGTTGGTATGAAAAGAGATCGATCCTACGATATGGGGGAGAGCGGGGGAGGGGAGAGGCCCCCCCAGAGGACAGGGCAGAGGAGGAAGCCTTCGGTGGTCTTGGCTCCGACGCTGGAGGAGGTGGCGCGACGCCTTGTGACTCAGCAGGGAGCCACACGCGGGCCGCGCCCCTCCCGCCCTCCCACGCAGGACCACGCCGTGCAGCGCACGGGCCTCTCCCCAGGTCCCCAGGACGAAGGGGGGACCCCACGAGAATGAGCCCCCAAAGAAAGGGACTCCCCAAGACAGAGCCACAGAATGCAAGACAGAGGCCACCTGCAGAGGAGAGGGTGTCGGGCAGGCCGGGGACCCAGGTTCAGGAGGAAAACGAGACGGCTCCCGGGAGCTCGAGCACATCGCAGGGTGCGGCTCGACGAGTACACAGAAGGCAACGCCGGCAACGACACCAGCAAAAGCAGCGACTAACTTCAGGGGAAACACGGTCGAGTGGGAAATGGAAACGTGGTCGTTCACTGTCGCTTGGCTGTGGCAACCCCAGAACCGACAGAACGTGCCTGAGAGGGGTGGGACAGCGGCATGGTCCCACAGAGGTCGGGGGACAGGGACGCTCCCTGAGCTTTGCTGTGGTCACCTCTGGGACTGGAGACTGGGGGATGTGGGCAGGGGCTGCCGCTTTTCTAGTGAACCCTGGAACCACTCAGTTCTTCGTGGACAACGCTAACCACCGAAAGAAGGAGCCGACACTGGTCACCTCGCCAGAAGCACTCTGCCTGGCAGGAGAAAGCGCCTGGTACACTGTGGCGTTTTTAGACACTTACTGAAGGCCCATGACCCACAGGCTAAGGAGAGACACAGCTCAGGAAAGTCCCAGGATGTGGCCCTGAGTGCCCGCTTCTGCAGGCCGATGGGGTTGGCAGCTGGTGGGACCCAGCAAGTGGTGAAGACAAGACAAACAGACTTGGAGGAGGGGCAGACAAGCCCAGAGCTGGGGGTAGGGGCGGGAGGCCTCATCACAGCTTCCTGTGGGCACTACTGAGCTCCAAGACCTCCCATGGCTCTCAGCGTCCCACATCTGTACCTGACACCCACCACCTACTAGGTCTCCCCATGACTCCCCCGGCCAGAGCCCCTTCCCCTGTCGCTGCAGGCACCACCATCCAGTCTTATAAGTTCACATCACAATTCCCTCCAGCCTCATCGTGAACAGTCAAATACTTGCCCACCCATGTGTAAGATCATGGCCAAGATATCCTAAAATATCCAACACCCATCAGCAAAACCGTGAGCCACAGGGAGCATGCTGTGGGCCCACCGGCCTTGCCGGGCAGGGGCGAGAGTGTCTGCTTACAGGTGACACGATCATCTATGCAGAAAGTCCCAGAGACTCCCGGAACTAATAAAGGACCGCAGCAAGGCTGCAGAGTGCAAGGAGGACACACACAGTCCGTCGCTCTCCTGTATGCCGGCAATGGACGCACGGAGTTCGAAAGGTGACACGCACCACCTCTCGTCTTAGCGCCACAGAAACCTACCAAAAAGCAGAGACCAAAGCCAAACAAACAAAAACGCAAAATAAGACGCAGGCATCAATCCGACAGAGATATGAACAGCGTCAAGATGAGGAAAACCACCCAACTCTGATGACAGAAATCAAGGAAGTCAATGGAGAGACGCTCCCTGTTCACAGCGGGGAGGACCCGGTCTCGTCGAGGTGTCAGCTCTTCCAATGCGATCCACAGACTCGGCGCAATCCCAACCCAACCCCAGCAAGTGGTCTTGTGGGTGTCGGCAAACTCATTCTAAAGTTTGTGTAGAAGGCAAAAGACCCAGAACAGACAACTCAACACGGAAGGAGAGCCCAGCCGAGGACTGACGTGCCTCATCTCGAGGCTTACGTGAGGCCACAGTGATCAAGACAGTGAGTGCATCAGTGTGAAAACAGACACACAACCCACAGAACACGAGAGAGAGCCCAGAAACACACCCGCGTGAGTGCAGCCAGCGGACACCGGACACCGGCGCAAAGGCAGGTCAGCAACAAATGGTGCCGGAACAACCGGACATCAGACAACTAGACACAGACCTTCACTTCCACATAAAATTAATCCAAAATGGACCAACACAAAACTATTAGACTTTTAGAAGATAACACGGAAGAAAATCTAGATAACCCTGGGTTTGGTGGTAAATGTCCAGATAGAACACCAAAAGCAACATCCACAAACATAAAAATTAATAAGTTGGACTTCATTAAAATTAAAAACTCCATTAGAACTGAAAACTTTTACCCCGCAAAAGACACTATGAAGAGAATGAAAAGAAAACCCACAGATGGGAGAAAATATTTGCAAATATTTGCAATTACATATCTGATAAAGGGCTTATATCCAAAATATACAAAGAACTCTTAAAACTCAGTAAGAAAATAAACTCAATTAAACAATGAGCCAAATATCTACACCAAATATCACCAAAGATATGCAGATGGAAAATGAGGACACGAAAAGATGCTCCATGTCACCTGTCATCAGGGAAATGCAAATTAAAAGGAGACACTTCACACATGCATTAGAAAGGCAGAGGCTAAAATCCAGAGCAGTGACAAGACCGGGTGCTGGCGAGGACGCGGAGCCGCAGGGGCTCTCAGCCACAGCTGGTGGCACGCAGGACGTGCAGCCACTCTGGGAGGCAGTTTGGTGGTTTCTTAAAAAACTAAGCACACTCTTTCCGTATGATCCAGCGTTGTGCTCCTTGGTATTTGCCCAAGTGAACTGAAAACTTTCGTCCACGCAAAAACCTGCACGTGGGTGTTTATAGCAGCTTCGTTCATAATCACCAAAACTTGGGAGCAGCTAAGGTGCCCTTCAGTAGGTGATGGATAAACTGTGGTGCATCCAGACAGTGGAATATTATTCAGAGCTAAGAAGAAATGAGCCATCAAGCCATAAAAAGACATGGAGGAAACTTAAATGCATGTTACTAAGTGACAGAAGCAATCTGGAAAGGCTACATGTTACACACTATAAGACACTCTGGAAAAGGCACAACGATGGAGTAAGAGAATCAGTGGTTGCCAGGGGCTGGGAGGGAAGGGTGCGTGGTGCGCAGAGACGTGTAGAGCAGCGGCACTTCTCTGTGTGATACTGCAGTGGTGGGTGCATGTCATTACACACTGTATGTGTCCAAATCCATAGAACGTACAGCACCAGGAGTGAACCCCAGTGTAAACTATGAACTGTGGTTAATAATCGCGTGTCAATATTGGCTCAATTGTAACAAACGCACCACACAAACGCAAGACGTTAACAATAGGAACTCTCTCTGAAAATCTCTGCTGCAGGGACAGCGAGGCTTGGGAACCTGGACACAGGGAAGGTGAGAGGTGGGTGGGGAGGGCCATTGGGTGTGCAAGCATGTGTACTTGGGGGGTGTGAGTGTGCAAGGGTGTGAGCTTGAGCACCAAGTGTGGGTGTGGGTTGCATAGTGTGGCAGAGGGAAGCGCCATCCCGAGACACTGGCTGCTGTGGCTCCAGCAGCGGCAGAGCCAGTGCGTTTCTGGAGCATGGAAGTCCCACGAAGGTTAGAGCCTCGTGTGCAGTCTTCCCTTGCGAGCTTTGGTTGTATGGTATTTACGACAGGTGAGAACCTGGGAGCTTCCTTTCCTTTATGCTTTTGGAAGAGGGATGGGAGACCTGCCCTGCGGAGAAAGGTGGCCCCTCAGCACGGCGACCCTGCCTGGATGGCCCCACACCACCTCCCCTCTCTAACAGAGCTGAGGATCCCCTCCAGGATGCAGAGCTTGACAGGAGGAGAGAGCTGAGGTGCACCATGAACCCAGGGCTGGCTGCCAGGGTGTGCAGGGCACGGCGTGCAGTTCCAGCCCCCACGCCAGCCTGGTGCATCCTGACCACAGCGTCCCTCAAATCCCCCAGACCCACTGAGGCTGTGACTGATGCTGTGACTCCGGAGCACGCACACACCTCCCCGTGCAGCAGCTTTGAGGACGTTCGAGATGTGGGAAGAGGAGCTGGGAGTGCCAGGCTTGGGGTCTCCAGGCGCAGCTCCGGGTCTGAGCTGGAGGTCGGTGTCGCAGCAGCCTGGGCACCAGCACTGGCTAGTCTGGCGAATAGTTCTGCCAGCAGAGCTGGCCCTCACCCCTGGGTGGCCATCGGTGCCATCCTGCAGCCCGGCATGGCTGCCCTTGCTGCCCCTGCAGACATCTCCCATGGGGGGCCCTGGTAAGCCAGAGGGGCTCACGGAATATTTTCGGCATTGTCCAGTGAGTGAGTAAAGGGTTCTGACAGCAGAGGCTGAGTTCGACACCAGGGCTTCTCGGAGGCTTGAATTCCTCTTCTGGTTCATCCCAGAGATGAGAAGCGTGTGGGGAAGGGGGAAGGGCGGGGCGTGCTTGGACCATCACCTGCATTTGGTAGAAGGTGTCCGGAGGCCCCGACCCAACTCTATTTCTAAATGGCAGTCAGTGGCCGTGCCCTTTCCCACCCGCCCCAGATCTTAGCACCAGCATGCAGGAGGTCGCCGGCAGACGCCGGCACTACTACAGAAGAACAGGTAAACCAGTGGCCATGGTTTGAGACACGCCTGGGAGGGACCAATACCTGTCACAGACAGTTCAAAGGCTGCCACTTGTTCACAGCCCAACAAGAACTGGCAGGGGCACTCTAGCTGGGGTCAAGTGACCAGAGCACCCACCAGAATGAGGCGTAAAACATTCCTGCCCAGCAAGGGCCGGGGTGGAGAACCAGGAGGCCGCAGGTGACAGGTGTGTGGGGCGGGGGTGGCGTGTCCGTGCACCCAGCACTGCAGGACAGCAGCCCCTCATGAGAGCCAGCTGCACCACGTCCACCTCAGACCCGGGCGTTTGTGGCTGCTGTGTGGCCATCTGGCATCTCCGTTGTTCTCCAGCTATTGTTTGTGGTCTCGTTGTGTGCAGAGCCCTGCGGCCTTTGCAGACACCAGGCACCTTTCCAGGGCTTCCCCATGGAGTCCACTCTCACCGCCTCCCCCCAGGCCACAGCTTGCCCACGGACAGGGCGTCAACCCAGGCTGCCACGAGTCCTCTCAGATGCAGCCACTGACAACACAAGAGCCAGGTGTGATACGTCTGGCCCTGGGGGCACTGGAGTCCCATGGGCTGCCTCCAGGAGCCCCAGTGGGCAGTGCCTGCTCGGGGAAGGCAACCGCCTGCTTCCTCGTCCTGCCCTCCCTGGAGAGCTGGAGCTCACAAGTGCCGGCCCCAGACTTGCCCCAGAAGTTCTGAGTTAGGAGGTCAGGAGTGGCCTGGGGACTGAGCTGCGCAGAGATCTGCTGGTCTCCAGGCTGCTCAGTGCCCATGAGAGATGAGGCCAGAGATGCATCTGGCTCCTCGACTGGAGGAGTGGAATCGATGTTTTGCACCTCAGGACATCTGTGGGGCAGCTGGTCCCGTACGTGAGGGTCACAGGAGTGTACCCAGCCCCAGTGGCACGCTCTGCCCACCAGTGCTGCCGCTGCATGGGGACAACCTGCCCCCTTCTCAGTCTGCTCCTGGGGGGCCTGGCCTCGGAGTCCAGCCTCTGAGAAGCAGCTGGAGCCACCCCAGCCCTGCTGCTGACACCTGCGTTCCCCGGCCTGCTCTGAGGCCCAGGCCTGGGGCTTCTCGCACCGGAAAGGGCCTCTGTGACCCACAGCACAGCTCTCAGCGAGTCCTGCCTGCGACGGGGACGGCCGAAGGGAAGCTCCAGCCAGCTCTGCAGGGTCTGAGAAGCCGCCATACCAACTCTCCGCAAGTGTGTGCCTGAACCCCCGCCCTGCGCGCGTCCTGGGGCGTGAGTCTCCCCACTCCTCGCAGAGCCCTGGCGGGGAGGGCTGGCACTGCTGCAGAGGCAAGAGGGGACGGGGCCCAGGAAGCAACAGAGGCAGGATTCGAACCCAGCCCCGAGTCCACTTAGCTCCATGGGCTCAGACCCTTAAACCACAGGGAGCCACCACACAAGGCCAGTGCACATGTGTGCGTACACACACAGCCACACACACAACCACATACACA
>NW_007727548.1:96456-97086 GCF_000696425.1 Galeopterus variegatus
AGCCACGTACAACCACACACACAACCAAACACAGCCATGCACAACCACACACAACCAAACACAGCCACGCACACAGCCACGCACAACCACACACACAACCAAACACAGCCACGCACAACCACACACAACCAAACACAGCCATGCACAACCACACACACACACAGCCACACACACAACCACATACACACAATCAAGCACAGCCACGCACACAGCCATGCACAACCACGCACACAACCAAACACAGCCATGCACAACCACACACACACACAGCCACGCACACAGCCACGCACAACCACACACACAGCCACACACACACACAGCCATGCACAACCACACACACAACCAAACAGCCACACACAACCACACACACAACCAAACAGCCACACACAACCACACACACACACAACCACACACACAGCCACACACACAACCACACACAACTACATACACACAACCAAGCACAGCCACGCACACAGCCATGCATAACCACACACACAACCACACACACAACCACACAGTCACACACACACACAACCACATACACACAACCAAGCATAGCCACACACAACCACACACACACACACAAATCACATACACACAGCCAAGCACAGCCACACACAACTACACACA
>NW_007727548.1:97438-108053 GCF_000696425.1 Galeopterus variegatus
CATACACACAGCCAAGCACAGCCACACACAACTACACACACAGCCACACACACAACCACATGCACACAACCAAACACAGCCACACACAACCACACACAACCAAACACAGCCATGCACAACCACACACAACCAAACACAGCCACACACACAGCCACGCACAACCACACACACAACCACGCACAACCACACACAACCAAACACAGCCACGCACACAACCAAACACAGCCACACACAACCACACACATACACAACCACACACACAGCCACACACACAACCACACACAGACACATACACACAGCCATGCACAACCACACACACAGCCACACACAACTACAGTCACACACACAACCACACAGCCACGCACAACCACACACATCCACACACACACACAACCACGTACAGCCCCACACAACCAAATGCACATACAACCACACACAACAAAACGCACACACGACCACACTCACAGCCACACAAAACCACATAGAGTCATATATACAACCACAACCACACACAGCCACACACACCACACACACAAAAACACAGACATACATACACAACCACTCAGTCATACACACCACATACAATCATACAACCACACACAACCTCACAAAACCACACACACACAATCACACACACATACATACACACATAACCACACGTGGAGGTGCACAGGCACCCGCCCCCAGAGCCACACATACAAATGCACACACACATGCCTGCACAACCACGCACCTGCACACACCCCCACAATGCATCCCTCCTCCCATGCACACACATACCTGCACACACGTGTACACACAGTTCCTTTTCCTCCCAGACCGGCAGTCCTCTGGGCTTTGAAGCTCACGGGAGCTCCTTTGAGATCCAGCTGCCAGCCTCCAGCCTCCCTCCCCACTGTGCCAAGTCACCCTGGTGTAAGCAAGACCAGCTGACCACGCCCTCGGCGCAGCCAGTGCAGCCCCCAGCCCAGAACCCCATCCCGGCGCTGCCCGCTACCCTCACAGGGTGGGCTCTCACTGCAGCGCCTCCGCGGCAGCCCTGCCCATCAGGGCGCATGCAGCCAGCAGCCGGGAGGGGTGGGTGATGTAGCACTGGGGGCCACGTTCTAGGGGAAATCGTCCACCATGGCAGCAGGTGGGGCAACCTGTGTCAGATCTAAGAACGAAGCCCTCCTGAGCTGGTGATTTTCCACATTTTGCATTGTTCCAAAAGTTCTTAAGAACAGGCATTTTCAATGTTCCTGTTCTACACTTGCAAGAAACCCCTTCCCAACTGAGAACTCAAAACCGGTTGGACTTTGGCATGACAGCTTGGCGGGTGGTGAATTCAAGAGATTTCCTGATTCACCCGGGAAGAGAGGAAACAGCCTGAGCTCACCGCCGCTCCCCTCCCTAGGTGAGTCCTACCTTGGTCTTGATGGATGCCAGAGGCACCCAGAGCCAGGCTGGTGGTCCTGGGCCAGGATAGCCCAACCGAAACCCCCCATCCCAGAAGGCACAGGCTGGCAGGTGCCCCTGCTGGCCCAGCACGTCCTTCTCTGAAGTGGAACACTGCGTGGGGGAGGGGCACTGGGAGGCGACTTGGCTCAGACCCCCACACCCCACCCGGGCAAAGTCCGCACCCTTCAGTCTGCCCGGAAGTCCCCATCACCCGGCCCTAACCACTCCTGGCACTGCAACCCAAATGGCCCTGACCCCATTCCTGGATTCCCCCCCTTTGGGTGTCCCCCAAGGTGGTGCCTCCCCTGGGCTGCCCCCTCCCTCAGCCCCTCTGGTTCTGCCTGGCCCCCTTCCTTTGAGGCCCACCTGCACTGCATCCCGATGGGAAGCCCCATCCTCACCCCGGTCGCTGTCTGACCCTCAGCCTGGACTCTGCCTCCCTGCGTCCAGCAAGCCTGCGGCTCTCTCAGTTCTTGCTGCATGAACTACACTCGGTTGGGAGGTGGACGTGAGACACAGCTGGCCCCAAGGCAAGGCCAGTGTGGGACCCCAACCTCAGGCCCATGCAGGATGGTGGAGAACGACCAGCACTGAGCTCACCACAGCCCAGCACAGTCAGCCTCGAGTGGAAGCTGCCCGTCACACGGCGGCCACCACGGGCCGGGCACTGCAGCAAAAGAACCGTCAACACAGGGAGGCAGGCGGGCCCTCAGAGCCCCTATGGGCAATCCTCAATCCCAGATCAGACCCCAAAGCACACCCACTGGTCTTCTGATGTGTTTATTCTGAACACGTTTCTGGGAAGAATCTCATAACATCAGAGGGATTGTGCCAACACTACCAGCCACATGGGAAGGCCCAGCTCCTCGGGGACAGGACAGAGCCACCTCAGCCTCCTTCCTGGCTGACTCTGCACGCAGCGGCCAGCAGAGCCTGGAGGGCCTAGGTGGGTGCCCGCGTCGATGCTGGCCCCTGCAGCACACCCAGACACGCTGCCCCGGGGCCTCTGCCCTGGCCGCTCTCGCAACTCCCCTGCAGGGCCGCTTGCTCCTGCCCGCACCCTCACCCCCTCGTCCACCACAGCTCCCAACAGCAGCTGCCCACGGGCTGAGCTCCCGGCTGCCCCCACAGGACTGCTGCTGCCAAAGGAGGTTTGGGTCCTTTTGTCTGAAGCTGGGTCCCCTACCCACACAGTGCCAGCGTGTGGCGAACACTAAACGTTTGTTGGATGAATATTAAGCTGGTGAGAGCTTGTCTGATGCCCAGACTTTGACTACTAAAAACCAGGCATTTGGGGCTGCATTGATAAAATAAATCAGACCATTCAAGCCCCCAAAAGTTGTCGCTGTACTCAGGCAGGGTATCAGCCGCCTAGGACTCGCGTTCCTTTCTATGTCCCAGGAGGGTGCCTGGCTGGGCTGGTCCTGGCATCCAAGCTGGGACCTGCTTAGGGTGTGCCTGCATCTCCAGAGGCCTGGGCGGCATTGGGACCAGGCTGGATTTGTCCCGTCTTATTCCAGAAGGCAAAACTAAGGTGGCGTGACTCCGGGGCAGCAGATTTCAGCTCACGCGGTGGAACGTGAGCAGTGCAGCGTGTTTCAGACAGGCGGGCACAGCTCCTCCCCAGACAGCGCTCTCCACCCTGACCCCTGACGCACATGGTGCTCTGAGCCGTGCTAGCACCAGTTGTCAATGGTCCCATTTTGCAGATCAAGTCCACCGCTCTTCCACAGGCAGCATCCCTGAGGGTGTTGTCACCAGAAGCGGGTGTGCCGCTTGCAGGAGGCTGTGTGGCAATGTGGGGAAAGAATTTGGCAAAGGAGCGTAGGGAGCCTCTTCCTGGGCCCAGCGACCGGATGGTTTGGAGGAAGGTTACAAACAGACCGGGAGCCAGCGTCCATCCCTGCGTTCGCGCCTCGTCCTCGCTTGTGTGTGCCCACGCATTTATCCAGACAACCATCCCTGCACTCCCTCCTCGACTCCCCCACCCATCCCTGTGTGTGTGTTTGTACATGCACAGATATGCAAGAGCCTGCTGGGTGCAGGCAGGGTTCCGGGCACTGGGGACACAGCAGAACGAAACAGACAACGTTGTGCTGCGGCGCTGACCTGGCTGAGCCAAAGGAACCTAGTGTTGGGAGGTGTCCTGGGGACCTGGGTGGGCAGGAGGTTCTGGGCTCAGAAGAGGTGGGGCAGGAGAAGAGGTGGGGAGGTGTGGACAGACGGGCTGGGGTTAGGGGTTGTTCAGTGCATAACTGGGGGCAGGGTCTGGGCTGCACGGCTGGCGTGGGGGCCACCATGCACCTTCCATGCAACGTCCCTCGCCTCCTCCCCGCACGCCCCTCCGTAAGGCTGCATCTGCAATCCTGGCACACTGGCCGCCCCGAGCGCGTGACTGCCCCTCCCTGAGCTGGAGGCACGAGGAGGGATGAGGGAAGAGATGTAGGAGGCCAAGAGGGCAGGTAAGTGAGAGAGTGGGGTCAGGAGATGGGGCTGGGAGGTCAGAGGGCAAGGGACATGGAGAGGGAGCAGAGGTGTGGGCACAGATTGGGGCAGGCCCGGGGCTGCCTAAAAGCACTGGGCCCCCTCCATGGCCTCCCCAGGGCAGTGGACAGGGACCCCGTGGTACCCACAATGGCCCAGGGAGAAACCACCCACTCTGGGCTCTGGAGCAGAGTGAGGGGTGGGGAACCTGGTGCTGCTCAGACCCAGTGCCCAGACCTGACACCCCAAGATGTGGCACCTTGTGACCCAGCACCCTGAGACCTGGGACCCCGAGATCCAGCACCTTAAGATCTGGCACCCTGAGATCTGATACCTTGAGGCCTAGCCCCTGAGACCTGGGACCCTGAGGCCTGGCACCTTGAGATCCTACACCCTGAAACCCAGCACCCTGAGACCTGGGACCCCGAGATCCAGCACCTTAAGCACCCTGGCACCCCAAGACCCAGCACCTTGAGACCTGGCATCCCAAGATCTGATACCTTGAGAGCTAGCCCCTGAGACCTGGCACCCCAAGACCCAGCACCTTGAGACCTGGCATCCCAAGATCTGATACCTTGAGAGCTAGCCCCTGAGACCTGGCACCCCAAGACCCAGCACCTTGAGACCTGGTACCCTGAGACCTGGCACCCTAAGACCTGGTATCCTGAGGCTTACTGCCTGAAAACTGATGCCCCAGAGCAGCAGCTCCTGTCCTCAGACTGTGGGCGTCATGACCCCAGGAGCAGGCTCATCCGGGGCCCCAGCAGGGACAGAGCTGGCAGCTGTGGGGCCTCAGCCCCTTCCCTGAGAGAGACTCCAGCACAGGCAGGGTGGGGCAGGTAGCAGAGAGCCCGGCTGGCCCTGACCTTGGCCTTGCTCATCGCACACTGAGACCTCAAGGATGAAACTCGGCCCAGACCCTGGGGAGGCAACGCAAGATGGCAACCCCAACTCTAAACACGCCCCAATCTTCAGACCCTGGCTCCCAGGGGAGCACATGGTGAGGGCCCACGGGGATGCAGCACGGCCAAGCCCCCTCCTGGAGGGGCTTACATGCCGACCCAGAAGTAAAACAAGAGGCTGATTAGGTGCGGGCACAGCAAAGCCCAGAGACACGACGAACCTGCGCTTCCTCAGTGTGAGCTGCGCACCCAGAGGCGGACGGTGTGCAGCAGAGGGGCTCGGAGTCTTGCAGGAAGCTGGCCCAGGTGGAGTGTCACCTACAGGGAGGTCGGCTTGCTCCCTGACCCCTGGATGCTATTAGCACTCCCCAATCTTTGCCCCTCTTTTCTCAGGATATTCCAGGGCCAGGCAATGCCTTAGCTCCAAATGCCATGGATTATTTTACAGCCTGTTTCTAATTCTCCCATGGGCAGTTCCTGAAAAATAAGACTTTCCACCTTCAGCACCACCCCTCCCTCCCATAGAGACTCTTGGAAGAGTCCTTGGTTCCAGGCTTCTGCTGATGGGGCCTGACTCCAAGCCCACTGAGTCCACCTTTCCTGCCTGGACTGGGGTCCACTAGGGCCCCTGACTCGTCCTCTCCTGGGAGGACAGTGGTCCTCTGGGGACTCTTGCTGCTCACTCTGGCCCTTTTAGGTCATCCTTGTCCCCAAATCCTCTCCTGTCTTCCTTCAAGGAGAGTCTAAGGGAAATTCAGCAGGGTAGTATAGGGGTCGTGGCAGAGAGAGCCCATGGGAAAGACGGCAGGACAGGGCTGGGCCCATCACTGGGGGCTCCTGTCCCTAGGGCCAGAGCACATGATATAAAAACCTCAAACTTCCGAGTTCAGCCCTAGGAGGTAGATATGACCCCATTGCTTCCTGCATGACCTGGGAGCATGACTCAGGGCAGACACCCGGTGCCTGAGGGATGGCTGCGGTGCGGAGAAATCCACAGATTAGGCTGGGGGTCTAGACAGAAGTCACTCCCCTAGGAGTACCTGGGTAAGACAACAGAGGAGTGTGGGGACACAGCTCCTCCACCCCTGCAGATGGCTGACTTGGTCCCATGGCACAGAGCCTGCGGTCAGGAGCAGACTCCCAGGGGGGACTGGAAGCCACGGTGAAAGCAACTGTCCTGCACCCTGTCCCAAACAGTAAGTGACGGGGATTTGGGGGCCAGGGACAGGCAGCCTGGTGGCCAGAGGTCTGAGTCTTGACAAGGCCACTGTGGACACATCAAAGAGGAGAGAGTGGCATTCAAGGCCAGCACCACACCTGAACAACAGGGCACATAACGTGATACACAGAACAAGAGACAGAGGGCAGAGGCTCCTCACAGCCCACCTCACGCAGAGCGCCTTCCTGACCGCAAAGCCACCCAGGATCCTCAGTGCCAAGCCACTCCACTGAGGGGCCTCTGGCTGCCCAGTGCCCTCAAGGTGAGGTGGGGTTGGCATTGTGGAGACAGTTCGGATGGCGCAGGCCTGAGGGGGACAGGACGGGACTGGAGTCCAATAACCCTGTGAGCCCCACCCCACCCCAATGCCCCCCTGAGGCCGAGCTGCCATTTCTTCCTGAGTTCAAAGGAAGTTCTAGATTGTTCTCTGGCTCCTCTGTGGTGACGTTCTCTGCCCTATGGCCAGCGTAGTATCTGAAAACCCAGATCTAACCATGTCCCGCCCCTCCCCACAACCCTGAGGAGAGCTCTAAGGCCTCTGAGGCCTCGCTTCGGCCCCCTCCAGCTCCTCCCCACACCCCTCTGGCCTCCCCTCAGCTCCCCCAAGTCTCCCCGGCCTGCAATGCTTCAATCTCCCTTTTCCTCCAGGAGCACCTTCCCTGGTTGTCCTGTCCTCTGAAGCTGCCTGGATCCACTGCAGGCACGGCCCCCCACCCAGTGCTCCCATGGCCTGGCACCTGCACCACCGAGGTGGGCCTGCCAAGCCCGGCACCAGCCCAGCCTTCGGCCCTCAGGGAGGCCCAGGAAGGACAGATCCTTGAGGGAGAGGAGGCCTGGCCCGGGGTTCCCGACCTTCAACAGCACAGGACGAGGCCCAAAGTAGCCCTGGTGTGGGTGGCTGCAGGCTGGGAATCCCCCAGGGGAGCACATGTTCCTGGTGGTCCAGAGTGAGAACCTCTCACCCCGCCCAGGGGCAGACACCAGTCCCATGCCTCTCCACTGCAGAGGGTCCTCACCCTCTCAGCACCCACAGCCCTGGACTGTGGACAGGCGACCTGGC
Organism: Galeopterus variegatus; assembly: GCF_000696425.1. Classification (NCBI taxonomy): domain Eukaryota; kingdom Metazoa; phylum Chordata; class Mammalia; order Dermoptera; family Cynocephalidae; genus Galeopterus; species Galeopterus variegatus. Next base: position 104,544 of record NW_007727548.1, read on the forward strand.
CTCAGCAGCCCCTTCTTCCCCTCCCAAATTCCTAAAAGATGCAATCACAGGCAGGGGGACCCTTGCAGCAAGACAAGAGGTCTTGGGTGCCTGTGGGCTCCATGCCCACCTGTCCTCACGGGGCTCCTGGCCACCTGTGGTTCAGGCAGCTCCTGCCTGCTGATTTCTCTGTCCTGAGCTGTTGCCCAGAGTGAAAAACCTCCCAGAATCAAACATTGTGTTCAGGGCACCCCAGGTCTTCTTCCCCAGCCAGGTTATAAATGGCTCACAGAAATCTGCCCTCTCCAGACAAGGCCAGGGATGTGAGCTGGAAACACTTAGAACAATGCACCAGAAATTCAACAAGTGTTTGGAAAATCAACACAAATCCAACCCTTCTTCTGTTAGAAGGNTGGCCTCAGCAGCCCCTTCTTCCCCTCCCAAATTCCTAAAAGATGCAATCACAGGCAGGGGGACCCTTGCAGCAAGACAAGAGGTCTTGGGTGCCTGTGGGCTCCATGCCCACCTGTCCTCACGGGGCTCCTGGCCACCTGTGGTTCAGGCAGCTCCTGCCTGCTGATTTCTCTGTCCTGAGCTGTTGCCCAGAGTGAAAAACCTCCCAGAATCAAACATTGTGTTCAGGGCACCCCAGGTCTTCTTCCCCAGCCAGGTTATAAATGGCTCACAGAAATCTGCCCTCTCCAGACAAGGCCAGGGATGTGAGCTGGAAACACTTAGAACAATGCACCAGAAATTCAACAAGTGTTTGGAAAATCAACACAAATCCAACCCTTCTTCTGTTAGAAGGTAGGTTTCTGTTTGTACAATTTGAGATTGACATAGTCTGGACAATCCCTGACCATTTTAAACAATGAATTGGACAAAATAGCTTAAGTATGAGCTGCGGTCTGGGGTCTGCCAGGGATGAGGATGAGGTTCACTAGAATTCAAGTGTTTCCCTCGTCTGGGCAGATATCAGAGTCCTCCTGTGTCTGTATCATGTTGGTTGCAGGTGCTGGGGGGCTTGTGGGATGGGGCATGTAGGACTGGCTGCACAGGGAGGGGTCTGGGGGACTCTTGAGGAAGCCAAGTTCAGTCAGCTGGGATCTGAGTCCAGAGTTCATGGGAAAGGGAGCCTCACAACAGAGGGATGGGTGTGGGGGGTTGTCCCTGCACCCGAAAGGCGAGGCTCTCAACGCAGGCAGTGGGGACTGGACGGTGGGGACTCTGGAGGTCAGTTAGGGCAGAGCCCTGCTAATGGGGGCAGCGGAAAGTTGGAGTCTCATAGGATGGGTGGAGCAGAGAGGGGGTCTGGTGATGATTTGGTGTAACCCCGTTTGGGGGGCTGAGCCTGTGGAGAGGCCAGGAGTTGGGGGGATCACCTGGGGCATATGGAGGCAGGTGTGGGGAGCTATCTATGCAGGAGTGCCTGGGGGGCAGCTGCACTCAGGGACCCCTGGGTGGGCAGTGGGGGACCTGAGGAGCTGCGTGTGACAGTGCAGTGATGCAGGGAGAGGCGTCAGCGAGGCCTAGGCAAAGGAGCCGACATCTGAAGGGTGGGGAAGGGGAAGCCAGCTGGGGGCAGGAAGGCAGAGCAGGTGGGGACACACGAGGACCATGCTGAGCCACCAGGAGGGCCTTGGGGACCTGGGCAGGATCAACTTTGCAGACTCTGGGAGTCAGGAACAAAGGGGATGCAGGGTTGGGACAGGCTGGGAGGGCGTGGGCTCATGGGAGGCATTCTGGCTTACTTTTTAAGATGGGGGAGACAGCCCAGCAGCAGAGCCCTGGTTCATGGTGAGGCCCTGAAGGTGAGAGCCTCCAGGGCAGTTGTGCAGTTGAAGCGGGGCTGGCCAGGGCAGAGGGCATGCCAGGGAGCTCTGTCAGCCCCAAGGGTTCCTTCGGTTTGTCCTTAGAGCCCCTCAAAGCTCCACCAGTGCTCAGCTCTTACCCCCTGAAGTGGGGAGCCAACAATTCCAGGATTAAGACAAGAAGCGCTTGGGAATGCGGTGTTGTTAAGGTGGGTCTTTTTAAATGGTGAGCGCCCGGCAGGGAAGCAGCCCGGCCCGCCCTGCCCCTGCCTGCCGGGAGAGGAGCCACCCCGCCCTCCTGGACGTCCTCTCGGGGACGAGTCCAGCTCTTCCTGGTGAATAACAAATTCTGGGGTCAGGCAAAACCCTGGCCAGCGTGCCCTCCCAGCGGCTTTCCCGAGCAGAGCTGACCGGCGGGCGGTGCCCTGGCAGCATCACTGGGCTTTCAGATGCCAGGCTCTGAATCTGCACATGGGGCTGTCACGGGGGCCTCAGCTTGCACAGAAAGTACACGTCCACTTTACACAACGGGGGTTTTCCAGTCCAGAGAGGAGCAAGGTGAGCTTTGGAACAGGGCGTCCTGGGAGCCCCAGGTTGAAGCCGGACCTCCCGGAGGCCCCGTTGGCCCTTCCGAGTAAATGACCCGTAGGAAGCAGCTGTGCCGCTGACTCCCCCACGGCCAACATCACGAGCCCCAATCGGCAAGCCCAGTGGGGGCAGACCGAGCTCAAGACACGCAGCCGGGGCTGGGGGACTCAACAGACCCCGAGGACGAGGGTAGAGCATCGGAAGGGACAGAGCAGAGCGGACGGGTGTCATCGGAGGGGAGCGGAGCCGTCCGCAGACGTCACTGCAGGGAAAGCGAGGCCTCACCAGCTGGGTCTGCCCCGGGTGCTCCAGGCGCCCCGCACCCACCTCGTCGAGGTTCCCTAACCCGCCCTCAAAGCCTGTCCCTCCCTGTGCTGCCGAGGACCTCAGCGCCCCTCCCGCCCCAGCAGGGCCCCCCCCCTTCACTCTGCCTCCCAGTCCCAATTCCAAAGCCGCTTCGGAAAGCTCCCAGGGCCTGCTGCTCTGGTCGCATGTCTCTCGGCCCCCGCCCGGTCCTCCCATCCACCCGCCTCGGGCTCCACCTCGCAGGTCACACCGCGACCCGCACCACCTCACTAGGACCCTCCCCGTGTTGACCAGCAAGGTGAAACCTTGATCCTCGTGAGCTCGTAAGAAAGCTGACCTTCCTGTCACCTTGCCGCCTGCAATTCCCACATTACTGACTCACTGGAGCCAGTTAAGAGCAGCGACATCTGACAGACCAGGATTTGGAAAAAGAGGAAGCCTGTCTGGGAAGTGGGACTTGACCGTGTTGAACCTTGAGTAGCATCGGTTTTCTTTCCTGCTCTAGAAACAAACAACACATCGCTCCCGCGACTGACTGCGACGCATTTTTTCTCTTGGTGCATTAAAAAGCCCCGACCGACCGACCAGGCAGGACAGCTGGCGGCTGGGACCCCTGAACGCGCCGCCCATGTCCACAGGGCGCGGGGACCCGGCGCGGGGGCTTTGAGGCTGTGCAGCCCGGTGCGGTCGTCCGGAGCGGTGACCCGCGGCCAACCGCGGGGTTGCTCCGGGACCGGCCAGGGTCGTGGCCCCAAGTCTCGCCTCGCCAGGCCCGAGAGCCCCACTCCTCGGCGTGGGCCACGGCTCTCCTCAGACGCGCCAGCGG
>NW_007727548.1:109290-133208 GCF_000696425.1 Galeopterus variegatus
ACCCGTCAACTTGGGGGGGGCTGGGGCCTCCCCCGCCAAGTCTCCGGCTCCTGCGGCGCGGCATGGAAGCGTCTCCGCCCCTCCCCACGGCTCCCCGCCCCCTCCGCCCCCTCCCCGCCCTGACCTGGGAGCCTAGGCAGGCGTCCGTCTGCAATCCCAGGGCTTCGGACTGACTGCCCTCGACCACGTCCAGCCAGTGCTGCCATCTACCGAGGCTCACTTGGGCATCTCTGCTCCACAAGGCAAACCATGCCGTCCTTTCCTGCCCAAGCCCACTCTGCAAACACAACACAGGGCAGCTGTCCTCTTCCAGCCTTCTGGCCCCAAACCTTGGAGGCAGGCCTGGCTTCTTTTGTTCACGCTGTTTCCAGTCTCTCAGCATACCTGTCTGCTCTACCTTCAAAATACACGCAGAACCTCCAGCTGCAAAGTCCTGCAGCATGGGCCCCTCCGCCTGCCCCTTCAGGCCCTCCTATGGGGACCCTCCAACTCAGAGGAAAGGCTCAAGTTCTCCCAGGACCCAAAGCCCAGGACCTCTGACCCTAGCCCCTCCCTGACCTCCTCCCCTGCCCACACCAGCACTTCCCTTCTCTGGCCCTCTGCCTGGGAGGCACTTGCCCCAGACCTCTGCACGCTAACCCCCTCGACTCATTAAGGTTTTTGCTCCAATGTCACCTTTTCCTTGTCCCATCCCTGACCACTCAGTTGACAATTGTGACACCTGAGTTCCTGCCTCCCCTATCTGCTTTCTTACACGACTCAGCTCACCTTCCGACGAGCCATCCACTGTATCTGTCTGTGGACAGTCTGCCTCTCCATGGGAATGTCTGCTCCATGAGTGAGGGGTTTTGGCTATAGGGCTCACAGCTGTATCCCCAATGTTTGGAACAGTGTCTGGCACACAATAGCACTCAAAAAACATAGAATAGGTGGGTGGACAGATGGACGAACAGACAAGTGGATGGATGGATAGATGGATGGGTGGATGGGTGGGTGGATAGATGGATAAGTGGATGGGTGGGAGGGTGGATGGACAGACAGGTGGATGGATGGACAAACGGGCAGGTGGATGGATGGATGAATCGATAAGTGGATGGATGGATGGAAGGATGGATGGGTGGATAGATGGGTGGATGAATGTACGGATGGGTGGATGGGTGGGTGGGTGAGTGGGTGGGTGGATGGGTGGGTGGATGGGTGGACAGACAAGTGGGTGGATGGATGGACAGGTAGATGGATGGACAGACAGGCAGACGGGTGGATGAATGAATTGATGGATGAGTGGATAGATGGATGGATAGGTGAGTGGATGGATGCGTGGGTGGGTGGCTTCATGCTTATGGGAGTTGGCCTGTGTAACAGAGAGAGTGGGTTCAGATCATGTCCAGCTGGGGGGTTTGTCTGGGTGGCTGGATGCTCAATGGTGCATGAGGGGAGAGGGACCCTGGACTGAGCCAACCATAGGGTCTGGCACACAGTGCCAGAGCACAGGAGTCTGAGACTGGCCACCAGGGTGCCTGGTGCAGTGGCCACTGGAATCCCTCCCAGCTGAGTGTGTCCATGCTGAACCTGCTTGTCCCTAGCTCCATTCCAGGCCTCCTGTCCCCTAGAAAGAGCCAGCTGGACAAAGACAGCATCCCCCAGGCCAGACATGCTTCCCTGCTTTTTTCTTACAGTTCCTGGGCAAGCCTTCGGGAAGCATGTCCTCTTTGAAGATGTTACCCCTGCATTCCACGGGAAGGCCAAATTCCCACTGGAACAGTGTGTTCCCTGATGCCCAGTGACCCTGTGGTCACCCCACCCTCGGGGAGTTTTCATCCAAACCAGACTGTCCTGAGAGCCTGCAGCACTTCTCCTGGGAGGGCTGCTTCTGAGAGCCCACAAAGCAGTTCAAAGGGTAAAAGTGCAGGGCACTGCTGTACCAACTGACCAGTTCAGAATGAGCACGATCCTGGTCACTGGCCATCGGAGAGTGTGCTGCCCACACCATAGGCTGCCCAAGGACATAAGGGAAGGGCTGCCTAATGGAGAGTGGGAAGGCAGCAAGCCCTGAAATGGTGCAGGTGGGCGTGGGGTGCATCCCGCTGCCCAGGACTCGCCGCTCGGGTGAGAAGCGTGGCTGTTCGGCGGGGTTTGTGTGCATTTGAAGAAGGAAATGCGTCTGTGCACCAAAGTTGCTGGAAGGCTCTGGGGCAGGTGTGTAGTGCCCAGGCCCTGGTGACTGAGAAGGGTATGGTGGTGAGGACACCAACCTTACAAGCAGAAGTCAGCTTAGGGGGGTATGTGGTGTGCACATCCCCCTTGGACTGGGTCCACAGGCGGGCAGCCCTCAGGGGCTCTTTCCTTCTAACTGGGTTGTGGTTTCAGGCAGAGCTGTGGCACTTGACCACTCCAGGGCTACCACCCACATCAGGCAGACTGCGTGAACAGCACCCCAGAACTGTGCCGTGCACAACCTGCATGGCCCGACGGCCAAACGTACCCAGAGGCCAGGTTGTGTATGTGTGGGGGACGCAGGCGGGACTCTTGGGAAGCGTCCTCGTGACACTTCCTGTCCTTCGAGTGTGTGAGGAGGTGAGAACTGCCCTTTCACCTTCTCCATCAGACAGGCGTGGGCAGCATTTTGGAGCCCCCCCCCACAGCTCCCCAAGCGCCTGGACCCCTGTGAGTTTCCCTGCACACGTGGGAGGGCCACGGCTATACAACCTAGTGCAAAAAAAGTCCAAACACAACTGTAATCTACCTAACCTGCCGCAAGCATCCGAGCTCCAAAATTAAGAAAATAAAAGCAGGGCCGGCCCGGTGGCGCACTGGATAGTGCGCCGCTTGGGAAGCACGGCGGCGCTCCCGCCCGAGGGTTCGGATCCCACGTACAGACCGGTTCCCACTCACTGGCTGAGCGAGGCGCGGGAGCAACACTAAGGTTTGCAATCCCGTTGCCGGTCCCCGGTCCGGTACGGGGGCGACACTGAGGGTTGCGATCCGTTGCCGGACACCTGAAAAAGACAAAAAGACAAAAAAAAAAAAAGAAAAGAAAAGCAAAGGCATCTAGTTCATCACGTTAATTTCTGGTTATGAATTTCATTTGCATGGTTTGTGAAAAGCATCTTGTGAATAAAGAAGCAAATGGTTTAGACTCTACACTTTTGCTAACAATACGCAGGAGAAAAAGGTTAAGTTTTAACATAACTTTAAGGCGTTTGAGGCCATACGAGTAGACAGGCACTTGCCACCCCATCTACGAGGCCATTTTAAAACCTTGAGTGGTCACATACCAGCTCCTCTTAAGGAGGAAAAGAGCCACAGTCCTGTGGCTGCTCCTTCAGCTGCTTCCTGAGCACCTGGACGCCAGACAGGAGGTCCCTCTGGGAGCCCCTCTTCCAGTCCCCGACATCCTCACAACACCACCTCTCATCAATGGCAAAGTTAGTTTCTTATTTGATTGCTGGAATACAGTTGCATTTTTCAAAGGCAGAGTCTGAGCGTCAGCCCTTCTGCGTCTGCCTGTGGGTGTCTTGGAGACCTCTGGACAGGTGAGCCCAGAGCCTTCACCTTCTGTCTTATTCAGGAATGGGCTTTTGACCTGCCTGAAATGCACTTGCAGGTGAAGAGGGACCGAGGACCCTGCGGGACTTGAGGCTTGCTCTCTGGAGCCCAGATCAGGCCAGGGTCTCAGTCCCAGCAGCCACGGGGGTGCCCGGCTCTAGATCAGACCCTGGGAAGCAGTGGGGTGCGGCCTGGGGCCATCTTCCCAGAGTCAGACCCCGAACACTGTCACCACTGCCGGGGTAGCCCAGGGCCTGGGACCCGGGGAACCCAAGCTGGTGTGGCCAGACCGTGGATTGCTCCACAGTGGTGGGGGGGAGTCCAGTGACTGGCACCGTGGTTCTGGTACCCTGGGACTGGGCTGCACGTGGGGGACCAAGCTGGCGACATTGGAGACAGGGCTGGGAGCTTGAGCCTGGGGCAGGGTACCACCCTAATGTTTGTCCCCTGAGGTCCAGTCCCAGGGGACGATGCGCGCTTGGGACTGTGCGGAGCCCCAGAGCGGACAGGGCTGGGAGCTTGAGCCTGGGGCAGGGTACCACCCTAATGTCTGTCCCCTGAGGTCCAGTCCCAGGGGACGATGCGCGCTTGGGACTGTGCGGAGCCCCAGAGCATGGTCCCCGCTAAACCTCAACCCCCACCGCCGTCCAGGACCCCGTGGGTGCACCACGTGCCCCTGTCTGCACCCGCAGCCTCTCGGCCCAGTAGGCAGCTACTCCTGTCCTTCCTCCCGCCCTTGGGGACACCAGGTTCCCCTCCGTGACGGCGACTCCTCCTGCTCCACAGAGCTCCCTGCGGGAGCCCCTCCCCGCAAACCATATCTGTCCGCACTGTGGAGCCCAAGGCGACCTCTCCCACCTCCCGACCCTCCTCCCCACCCGCCCCGGTCCCCCTCTTTGCAGTCCCGGACACAGGAGACCCCTCCATGCAAGTCCTGCCCTCTGGGATCTCGAGCTCCTGGGGCATCTCCGCACGGCCCCAGGGCTGACCTCGCCCACCTGCCTCGCCCCTCCCCAGGAACGGTTCTGCTCCGCCGAACCTCGGTGCCAGGGTGACCAACCGTCCCCCAGACCAGCCACTATGAGAAAGGAAAATTAAGGCCCATCCCGGGCGTAAACAAAATTGGAAGCGCACAGGTATCGAGCTGAACCCAGCAATGTACGGAAAAGATAGTAGGCTTTGACCAAGTTGCGTTTACCCGGGATGAAAGGCTGTTTTAACGTTAGGAAAGCTGCTGCAGGACTGGCCGGTTGGCTCTGCTGGTCAGGAGAGGTGACACCAGCCGGTCACCTCCTGGCCAAACAGGACGCACAAGAAGAAAGAAAGAGGAGCAAGCGAGGAAGGGACGCTGCCTCTGTGGTTCTAGGCAGGGACAGGTTAGAGGAGGAAAGGAGGCTCCTCAGCAAACGTGGAAAGGACACAGATTTATTGATCTGATACATTGTATCTGTGAATCCTGCAGTGCACATAGCTACTGATGCAAGGCTGGAGCTTCTCTCCAGGACAGCAGGGACCATCGAGGGTGTTAGCTGATCCCCTGCTCTTGGCCCTGGTATCAGAGGTCCTAGGGAGCACGCTAAGGAGAAAAAGAATAAAGGTGCAAGAACGGGAAAGGAAGAGGCAGTGTTCTCAGCACATAAAACGATTGTGACACATAATACCTGAAAGAACTTAATAAGAGATAGTTGAGCAAGGTTGCTGGCCACAAAATTAATATTCCAAAATCAGATACATTTCTATACGGTAGCAACAAACTTTTTAGAAAAATGGAAGTTAATTCAAAAATACTATTTACATAGCATCAAACATATGAAATACGTAGAAAAAAACTAGCAAGAGAAGAGATGTGTAAAGTATTTATGAGAAAATTTATCAGTGAAACCATCTGGGCCTGGAGTTTTCTTTGTGGGAAGATTTTATACTATGGATTTCATTTCTTTCATAAATATCAGACTATTTAGACTTTCTGTTCCTTTTTGTGTGCCCATTTTGATAACTTGTATTTTTCAGGGAAATTCTTCATTACATAAAAATTTCATGTTTATTGATGTAAAGTACATGATATTCTTTCTTTTTTATGTCCACAGATTCTGCAGTGACTTTTTCTTTTTATTTCTCATGTTGGTAATTCTTGTCTTCTCTCTTTGAAGTGACCAGTATGACTGCAGGTCTACTGACTTTATCGTCCTTTTTACGGCACCAGATTTCACTCCTGTGGACTTGATCTTTCTACACCTGTCTTCTGTCTCATCGACTCTTTTATTTTTTCTTGCCTTCTGCTTTCTGTGCCTTTATTTTGATGTCCCTTTCTCTACCTTCTTGAACTGGAAGCTTAGGTCATTGCTTTTCAGCATTTCTTCTTTTTTAATATATCATTTTCAATAAGCTATAAATTTCTCTTTGATAACTAATTTTGTACATCCCAGAGGTTTTAATATTTTAGTATTTTCCATATTCAGCTCAGAATATTTTCTGATTTCTATTATATTATTTCTATTATTTCTATCTCCTTTGACATATGTTATTTAGAAGTGTGCTGCTTAATTTCCAAACATTTAGAGGTTTTACTATTATCTTTCTGTTATTGAGATCTAATATAATTTCATCATGGCCGGAGAACATATACTGTATGATTTCAATCTTTTCACATATATTAAACTTGCTTTGTGGTTGAGAATATGGTCTGTTTTGATAGATCTGCCATATGCCCTTGGTAAGAGTGTATTCTGCAGCTGTAGGATATAGGGCTCTATATATGTCAATTGGCCAAATTGATTAATTGTGCTGTTCAAATCCATATTCTTCCTAGTTTCAGTAACTGGAACAGGTTAAAATCATCATCTATGTGATGGTGGCTTTGTCTATCATTTTATTTCCATCAGCTTTTGCTTTACATGTTCTAAGCTATGTTATCAGGAGCGTATCAGTATAGGATTGCTGTATCTTCAGGGTGTTGGTCTTCTACCACTATGTGCTGTAGATTGGATTTTCCCCCACCCCCAACCTCACTGAGGCTTAATTCTCCCTGTAACTACTGAGGGTGGGAAATCCTATTGTGATAATTGAAAGGTGGGGCCTTGAAGAGGTGATTGGATTGTAGGACCGTGCCATAGTGGATGGATTAATAATGGAGGTCATGGGCATTGTTCTGAGAGTTTTAAAAGAAGAGCTCATGGGCTAGCCTGGTGGTGCACTCGGTAGAGGGCGGCGCTTGGAAGTGCAGCGGCGCTCCCGCCGAGGGTTCGGATCCCATATAGAGACCGGTCCGCTCACTGGTTGAGCGCGGTGCGGGCGCGACACCGAGGGTTGCGATCCCGTTACCGGTCATGAAAAAAGACAAAAAGGGAAAAAAAAAAAAAGAAGAGCTCATGAGGTGTTAGTCTCTCTCTGTTCTGCCATTTTTGCCATGTGAGACCCCTGGGTCACTCATCACCACCAAGACCCTCACCAGATGTCTTCCCTGCACTGTGGAACTTCCCACCCTCTGAAATTGTAAGCAACACATTTTGTTTTCCTTATAATATAATTACCCAGTTCTGTGTATTTTGTTATAAGCAATGGAAATGAACTAACACACTATGGAATGTCCCTTTTCTTAATCTCTCATAATTTCTCGCCTAAAGTGTACTCTGATAATAACACACTCACACCAGTTTTTTGTGGGGTTTTTTGTTAATGCATGTGAGTTATATCATTTTCCATTCTTTTATTTTTAACCTATCTGTGTCTTTATATTTAAAGTGCAGTTTTTGTTTTCTTATCGAGTCTGACATCTTTATCTTTTATGTATGTGTTCTTAACTAGTAACATATACATGGCCGGTCTGGAGCATGCAATGCCTGGACATTGCAATTGGGCCTCTCCTCTTTAACTGAGCAGCAGGCATTGGTCTTCCTCATCATCCACCATGCCACTCCCACCCAGAGACACAGTTCCTCTTGGTCTGTCACTTGCTCAGATGTATCTCAGAGAAAAACAAACTTGCTTTGCTCTGTGTCCTTGGACATGTTTTCTTCCGCCTTTTGGACTTGGTTAATTTCTCTAAGCATTCTTTTTACAATTCACTTTCCTTTGGCAAATATTTGCTTGGACTGCATTAGGTTCTGTGTGTAGCACAGATGTGCCCTCCAACTGCTCACAGCAACATTGCGGGACTGGGCCCTCGGGTGTAACAAGTGTCAGAGAAATTGCACAGGTGTCTTGTGAGCATGGACACGCAGAAGAGAGAGTCAGCAAGCAGCAGCCACACTGTGGATTGCCCCACGTTCCCGCCATCCAGGTTGGGTTCCCTCTCTGCACTGCCATGTTCAGAGTCATTGTTCACACAGAATTCAGCACCGTGGTTGTCCCTGAAGACTCCCACACTCGATCAGTCATCCAGGTCTCCTCCTTGGGCTTCCTCCCAGGCCAGAGGCCCCTGGGGCTCCAGAGTGTGTCCTGGCCAGACACAGCCTACTGTGCTGGGAGGAGCCATCACAGGAGCTCCCTCCCTCTCCTGCCCTTCCAGGCCCACCCTCCGGGAGGGCTCACTTACCCCTCGCAAAAGACCCCAGGCTATGCTGGTAGAGACCCTGGAGCCCACCTGTGGTCTTCAGACTCCCTTGAAACATCCAGAGGTCAAATGGAGCCATTAAGAGCAGAGACTTGGGGGCAGGTGGCCCAGCACAGGCCATGTTTGAGTGGCAGGTCTCACAGGCGTGGCCACCCTCTGTGCCTCTAACCCCCCTCTGCAGAACACGGGTGAGAACCCTCGGCCCCAGGGCCGTGCATGCTGTGATTTGACATATATGAGTGCTGGCGTGACACGGCGGCATGGCGAGCCTGCCACAGCCCTCTCGTGGCTGCTATTTATTGGTGATACCCCCCTGAGGCTGCGGGAGGCATGGGCCTTAGTCTCCGCGTGTCGACCCACCATGCCCTCTTCACTAGGCCCCAGTGCAGATAGTTGAAAAAGGAAGGAATCGATCAGTCAGGCAATTGTTCAACTGATCTTAGCTTGCTCTGGATTGCCAGATCTGTCCCTCCCCAAGGACAGCTGAGACGCTGTCCATTGTGCGGCTTCCTGTATTTCTGTTTTGAAGCAGAAGGGTCAGACATCCCCTGGCATTTCTGATGGGGAGCCTGACACAGGGAGCTCTGGAGCCCACTGGGCACGGATTCCATCTGCCTTGGGTGAGTTCTTGCCTACACAGACAAGCCTCAGTTTCGCCTGTGTGGCTGAGGTGCACAGATGTGAACGGCTCTGAGCTGAATCCTGGGGTCTCACCGTGCACCTTGGCGGGTCCCTGAGACTGTGGGAGTGACCCCCGGCAGGCCGTATCAGCCTCTCCCTTGCACTTCAGACCCACTGGACAGGGAGCGATGGGCAGCTTGCGGCAGCCTGAGGAGAGCCTCTGGAGCTGTGGAATAGTCCAGGCTGCTGGAAGGGGACCAAGTCCCTGTGGACCTGAAAACTACCACCTCCCAGAGGGCCAGAGCCCTGCCACACCTGGAGACCAATGGTGTCAGGCCAGGCTCAGCAAACACAGCCTGAAAGGTTGGGTGACAACAGCCCTGACAGAGGAGGGTGGTGCCCCTGGGCTTTGTCTCAGGGCCCAATGTGTATGCTGGAGGATTTAGTGAGGCTCGAGGCTCTGAGCTAGCATGCCGCCTGGGGGAGCACAGTGCACGTTGTGCTCCAGTGCTGAGCAGAGAGCCCTGGCCACCGTGGGTGGCCCCGCTCGTGGTGGTGGACACAGCTCTGTCCACACAGTAACTCCTGGTAGCATTCCTTCTCAAGGGAATCTGGAAAGATTTTGCCAGAGATCGGCTGTTTTGTTCTTGGGAGTGAGTTTGGAGCTCCTACTAACGTGCTGCAAATTGGCCATTAACATTCTTGCGTATTCGTCACCGCGCGTGTATCTCAAGTGCGAATGCGCACCCTTCTGCTCAGGTCCTGTCGGCAGGCTCCAGTGCATCCCTGTGCTTCTGTGCTCACGGAGAACTGGGGCCGAGGCGAGCCCCAGGTTGAAGCACAGCCCCTGTGGAGGGTCGGAGGCTCGTCCCTTCAGCTGAGTGGGGGTCATAGCCCAGCCCCTGCCCGACCCAGCCTCGGGCTGCTGAAGGGCCAAGGAGAGGCAGATGCCCACGCAGGCCGACCCAGGAGCAGGGCTGGCCCCAGCCTGAGCTGCTGTGCAAAGGAGGGTTGAGCGCAGCCCCTTCCCCATCTCTCTCGCCTCCCTCACACAGCAGCTTCAACACCTGGTCACCCTGAGCCCCTGGGGGGGGGGTGCCAGCTGGTTTCACTTCTGCCTCGGGGGGGGTATGTGTGCGGCTGTCCCCTCGGGGGCACCAGTGGGGCCAGAGGCCTTGCACAGGCAGAATTTCTGACCCGAGTCTAGTCCCTAAGTCCCTGCCTCTGCTGCTTCCCACACCACAGAGCAGTGGACTGAGGACCGGGACAGGTGACCCAGGCCCTGTGGTCAGGGAAGCTCTAGCTCGGTCAAGGGCTCTGGCCACCTTGGGAGGAAAAGCTGTTGCCTAAATCCAAAGATGGCACTGGGTACTTGGGAGCCGAGAGAGGTGGCAGTGGAAAATTTTCACGGGGAGGAATGCCTGTGGTCTGTGCGGCAGGACGGGGAATTCCTGGGCAGAGGCCGCGTGTGAACACACACTCATTTGCACGGATTAGCCTTTCGGATCGGAATGTCACTCATGCCAGACCCAGTCAGCTTGAGGCAGGACTTGATGTCCCAGAGCAGAGTCACGGTCCCGGCACACAAAGGCCCTCAGCACCTCCTGCCCCCACCTCTTCCCTTGAAGCCACTGGACTCGAGCCGCCCTCTCTTCCCAGGGAAAGGCCACGGAGTGTACACAGGGCCACCGGTCTCCTGCTCACTCCTGACTTCACAGAGGGTCAGCGTGGGGTGCTGCTCGGCCTCGACTCACTCCTCTGCCAGTGCTGGAGGAGGGGTTGTTCATGCACAGCAAGGGACACAGTGCAGAGTCACCTCACGCCCCACGTGTGGGGGTGGCCTGGCTCAGCTCAGGGAGGAATTGGGAGGGTCCAGATCCAGCTTGGGGTGCACCCCTGACCCATCCGTTCTGTCCTGATTGCTACTCCATAGGACCTCCCAGGCCCCGGGGCCCTGGGCACTGGGCAGCCTGAGACGGTGCGGGAGGGAGGGAGGCCGGCTGTCCAGGCCCTGCAGGAGATGAGCATTCTGCCTGTCCTGGGAGGCCATGGACCCCTCAGTGGGCCCTTCCTTGCCTCTTGCTGGTTGACCGCCCTGTCCCTGGGTGCCCTGAGGACCCCGTGACAGAGACTGGCACCAGCTGGGGTGCGACTCACATGTGGTGGACCCTTGACCGGCCTCTCTGCAGCTCCAGCCCTGACAAGGTGCTCCAGTCCCCCAGGAAGTGTGGGGCCCCTCTGAGGCCCAGCTGTGCCCCTGCCCTGCTGGAGGAGGCCTGCTCCATCCCAGATGCCTGCGCCCACCAGGAGGGCACAGGACATCTTGGGCCACCTGGCTGGGCTGAGGTCAGCTGGGCTGTGAAGGAGACATGGATGTGTTGGACAGAAACCACGACTTCTTCCCAAACACGGGAATCGGCAGGTTTACTGAGAGTGATACTTAGGAAGGATTAGGGATCTGGGTCACCAATTAGTGGCCCTGGAAAGGGTGTGGGGCCTCTTCCCACCTGGGCAGCCCCAAGGCAAGGGGAAGACAACATGTGAATTTAAACATTTTTCCTCCCCAGCGTGAGAGCGTCTCCTTGACCAGACTCAGCCAAGCCCCAGGTGGACGCTGGAGTCCCAGATCCAAAAGGCCCGATCAGCCTTGCTGCCCGGAAATGCCAGCTGCACATCTAGATTTCAGGAATAATATTTTCAGAAGTCAGCGGCTCACGCTCATGCTGTTTCGGCTGCTGAAAACAAGGGTGTTTGCCTTGGCCACGCCGCAGGCTGCCCGGCTTCCCCCAGCAGCGCGCCGCCTGGCAGAGGGACGGAGCGCCTCCCCCCAGCCCTAAGGAGCCTCATAAAGCGGAGTGGACACAGCCTGTGTCACAGGAAAGTGCCTGAGCGTTTTGTTTTAGCACTTCTGTGATCCGGTCACACCCAGCCTGCGCCTGGACAGAGGCACAGCCTGTCGTGCTGGTGAACTCCACAGGCTCAGCCGTGTGGACGGTCCCTCGCGCTCGTCTGCAAGTGAATATGTTCATTGTTCTGCCTCTGAACTTCCCTGTTTAGAGACTGGGTATTATATACGCAGAAAAACAACAGCAGCTCCCGGCGCTCACCCCTCATACGTCCCCACCCGGGTTTCATCTGATACCCATGGGAACCGCGTGGGGCGGGCCAGCCTGGCATCCACCTTCCATGCCTAAGCCCCTGTTAAAGCGAGGACGCTGAAGGCTCCAGCAGCTGGCCACGGGCCACAGGATCATGGAGCCAGGTCCCTGCACCTGCCCGGCCCAGCCTGCCCCTCACTCCGCTGACCGCACCATGGACATCTCACTGGGGGCAGTGGGCCTGCACCTGGCCTGAGGGCCTGGGGAGTCCTGCCCCACCACTGCTCAGCTGTGTTGCCTTTGGGGAGTTACTTTACCTCTCTGTGCTGAACTTCCTCGTCTGTCCGACAGGGGGATGACAGTAGCGCCTGGCTGCCCTCTCCATGTGAGGGTCCGGAGTCCAGGATCAGTGAAGGCTGGTGTGGGTGCAGGTGTGGGGGATGGGCTGCCCGTGCAGGGGAAGGAAGGCTGTACAGAAGGCCCTGTGACAAGCCACTGTCCGGGCATGGGGCCAACACAGGGTTTAGCCAGAACAAATACACACTCACCCCTAGGAGGTCTGGGTTGGTGGGTGGGCTGGTGGGTGGCTGGGTCATTTTAAAGGGGATGATGGTGCTAACAGTGGGTGGGTTTACGAGTTTATCCTGATGGCCCCAGGTAACAGGTAACACTGACCATCCGTGGCCTGCAGGAGGAGCACCTACCAAAGCCAGGGATCACCGATGGGAGAGGCAGGGCTGAGAGGCCTCTCAGGACACTGGGGGCAGGTGGCTGTCTGGGTGGGGGACCCGGGAACCCGATTGTCCCTGAACAGCAGTTAGAGGCCATCATGGGGAGGGTTTCGGGAGAAGAAAGCTCAGCTTATCCCTGCTTGGCCATGTCTCTCCATGCTGGGATCTCCCTGGGCAGCAGCAGGAGATGTCACCAGGCCCAACGCAGGCCGGTCCTGCCAGGCGTGCATGGCGAGAGCATGGCAAGAGCATGGCTTTGTGTGGGAGATTGTCTCTCCTGACTTTGTTCCAGAGCTGGCTGGAGCGTGCACGGGCACTTGTGTGTTTCTTCTGAAGCTTTCTCCAGGTTTCCTAAAGCCCGGCTGGGGCAGCCACAGGCCTGGCTGCCGTCAACTGGAGGTAACGGAGGCAGCGCTGTCTGAGCGGCCGGCAGCCAGCACAGGCCATGCCAGGCCCCAAGCACATCTCCTGAGCTGGCCTTGTCCACCTGCCTGGGGCTCATAGACAAAGGCAGGGCCGGGCAAGGGCTGATTCACCTGCCACATTTGTACAAGGCCTGTCCTTGACGGGACCAGATGTTTGAAACAAAGCCGTGTTGGTACGTGTGTGCGAGCGTGTGAACAGGGCAGGACAGTGAGCGCTGTGTGTCCGTGTCTTCAGAGCGGGGACCTCGGCTGGCAGGGGGCCCTCCGGCGCTGCCCACATACACTCACTCTCTGTCGAGTGCCGTGTGCCTGTGCGTAACTCTTCTGTCCCTATTTCCACTTTTCCTTCCCTATTAGCTCGTCTGAGAGGGGTCTGTACACAGAGGCGGGGTCCTGCTTGCCTCCTGAGCGCCATGTCCCTGGCTGTGGCACAAAGTCACTGCGTGGACAGGAGTGACCAGAGGCAGGAGGGCAGGGCTGGAGGAGGGGCTCCCCTACTTGCTTCTTTTCCTGAAACAAACTCCTCTGCACCCTTGGAGGGCCGACACCCACCCACAGTGCCCCCACCTCCCTGCGGCTCGCGCCAGGACAGCAGCACCCTGCGCCTCCCAGACTCTCGGGATGGGCTGGTGGGCGAGCCCAGTTTATGACATGCTATATTCTCGCCTCTGCCCTCTTCTGCCCCGTAACCGGCCCGCAGGAGGGGAGCTGCCTGTGCCAGGACCACCTGACGTTGCAAGTCACAGCTCCCTGGCCTTGCCTCCTGGCACCGGCGCCTGTGATCCAGGGGAGAAAGGCAGCTGTGGGCAGCAGGGGCGCAGCGCCCGTGAGCGCCCTCACTGTGGCTGCGTGTGTGGCAGACACTGCTACAAAACAATGCGAATAATGCAGCCCTCCGGAAGAACTCGTAATAAAGACATGGACTAAAGCATCAACCCAAAGCCCCTCCTCGAATGGAGAGGGTGCAGACATGGGGGGCAGCAGGCCTGGCCCAGCCCCACGTGCCTGCAGCAGGGTCCTGGGTGTGCGGCCGAGGGGTGCTGTCCACTGTGCCCTCCCTGGCACAGCCCCCGTGACCTTGGCATCTATCACAATGACAGAAGGCCCTTATCGGGTGCTTTCCCTCCCTTTTTCTCATTAAATCCTTATCAGGCAAGAGAGCTGGTTCTGGCGAGATACCATGGGGTGTGGAATTATATATTAACTTGTGCTAATTAATGTTACGAAGCTGTTTATGGCTCAGGGCGCCGCACGCTGCTGTGGACAGCCACGACCGTGGCCATTCGGAGGTGGCCGCGGGGCCAGGCCTGCCAGGACGTCTGACTCTGCTGAGCCCCCAGCTCCTGGGCTGGCCGGCTCCCCATTCCAGTCCCTCTCCGTCCCTGGCCTCTCCTCTGAGAGTCAGGCCATGGTGTCCACGCTGCACCACTGTCCCCCCTCCGTTTGTGGCGGGAGGAGAAGCCCTCCTGCCCGACGCCCCCCCAGGCTCTGCTCCTGCCCCACCCGCCTGCCAGCAGCAAAGCCGTCCTGCCCCTCCACCCAACAACGTCCAGCCTCGACTTCCACACTGTCCACCTCCTCGTTGACCCACTCCCCCTGAAACGACTCAGCCAGGGTCACCAGTGGCCTTCATGCTGCCACGTCTGTGGCTGGGGAGGGGACAGCCTCTCTGGATTCTGGGCCCCTCGGCTCTCACCCATCTGTCAGGGCAGCCTCCATCCTCCTGGAGTCCCCTCTGTCCTCCTGACCTTCTGGGCACATCTCTCAGACCTCAAGGTCCTCCCTTCCTCAGGGGTCTCAGCTCAGAGCCACCTCTTCTGAGAGCCCCCCAGATTGCTCCCCTCGGACACCCCAGCCCCTCTCCGCAGCTCTCCTCAGCCTGCTGGCCCTCTCCCCACCCGAGGGTGGTTTCGAAGCCATCCCAGACATGATATGATTTCATCCACCATAAAAATCATAAAAATAACTATAACGTTTGCAGCCAAGTGGGTCCTATGATAGTGAGCAGCAGCCTGGTGGGGACACCTCCAGGCCCTGCCAGCCCCGCCATGTCTTGGGAACATCTGGGCAGGCGAGTGCCCCAGCCTCAGACAGCTTGTGTGGGGAACATGCCCACCGGGGAGCTGAGCAGGATGGACCAGCTCCAAAGGAGAAGCCACAGTGTGGGCCGCCCTGAGGCCTCAGGTGACATCTACACAGGGGCCTGGCTTCGGGCAGGAGTGAGAAGGGAAGGGGACATTTCCTACGGGGAGAAGCAGGGCAGAGGCGTCCAGTCATGACCCAGGATGGCAGGCCTGCCTCGGCGTGTCAGCAGGAGCCCTGTGTGCAGGGCTGGGTGGTGGGTGGACAAGGCCAACCCTGGAGGCAGCTGCTCAGGTGACCTCAGTCACGGCTGGGCAGACTCAGAGCAGACATCTGGTATTGAAGACAGAGCGTACCCGCAAGATGCCCCGAGAAGCTCAGACACGACCAGGCGGCCTGGGTGGCAGCATGTCCTTGGTGCAGGGACTTGCTGCCTGGCTTCTCCAAGCATGGTGTGGGAACACCAGCACATCAGAAGAGCCAATGACACCACACCCCAGACCAATTAGGACTAGAGGCCACACCCCAAAGGGACTCTCCACGGAAGAGCTCCCCGGAGTCCCTCTCGGGACCCACTCCCCACAGGGGTTGGTGCTTCTGTTGTCTGCAGATCGCCAGTTTAGAAAATCCAAGAGCACAGTTTGCAATAGTTACTACAGCACGTTTACAGAGCTCAGAGGGCTCCGACGCTTCTAAACTGAGCAAGTCCTGGTCTGTCTGTGCTGGGGGGTGGGAAGGGAGGGCCGAGGAACGGGGTTCCACAGGCTCTGTCCAGTCTGTGCTTCTGTTGTCTGCAGATCGCCAGTTTAGAAAATCCAAGAGCACAGTTTGCAGTAGTTACTACAGCACGTTTACAGAGCTCAGAGGGCTCCGACGCTTCTAAACTGAGCAAGTCCTGGTCTGTCTGTGCTGGGGGGTGGGAAGGGGGGGCCGAGGAACGGGGTTCCACAGGCTCTGTCCAGCCTGCTTCCTGCCCAGAGGCTGCCCACGTGCGCAGGCAGGAGGTCACACGGGTGGCGGGGTTAGGGGCCATCAGGTAGGCGAGCTGGGGCCCTGGGTCCTCTTGGGGTGGCAGCTCTACCCGACACGCTCTCCTCGCAGCCGCTTCCCATCCCCTTGCGCGGGCACCCCCTGCACCCACCCCACCCTTCTTCGTGAACGATGCTCCCTCCCGGGACCTGGGAGGGCGCCTGCCGGGTGCACCCTTCTTGGTCTTCCTGACGAGGAAGGGGTGCGTTACCACCCATTTCCACGGCCCATCCGTGTGTCTTGGGCAGGGACCCCTGAGTGTGGCAGTGTGGCCCCGCCCCTGTAGGGCAGGCGGAGGCCCAGATTCTCCCCTGCGTGGCCCTCCCAGCCACTGCAGCACCCTGGGCTGGGGACATCAGGGTGGGGTCACTTTCCAGAGGGCAAGACACGGGCAGGCCAGGGGTGGGTGAGAGGGTCTGGATGCCCCTGCAGACTTCGTCTACCCCACAAGGCCTGGTGCCCTCTGAGGACTGCGGGTCTGCCAGGACCACGTTTTTTTGGCAGTGTGGCTGTGTCCCTTACTGCAGAAGCACCTTGTACGACACGCGGAGAGAAGGAAGGGGCTCTGCCACGCCGGGTAGACCCCCTATTTCAAACGTGGCCCGGCTGCGGAGTGTGCGTTCCACGCAATTGTTTTCCACTTGGCACAGCGAGCACCGGGTCCTGTGGATGCCTCGCTGGGCAGAGCCATGGGGGTGACATGCCCTGGCCTCCCACCCAGCACTGTCCCCATGGTGACCCGGCGCTTCCTGAGGACCAGCTGGTCATGACACCAGCGGAACAGGGAGAGAGCAGGGGCCAATGGCTGGACTGCGGTCCGTGTGGACGCTCCTCTGTGGGGACAGGGCCTCCAGGGTGGGTTTCAGGGCCCGCAGGAGAGGGCGGCCCCAGCAGGACCCTCTTGGCCACGGCCCTTCATGCCCCTCGACTTTCTCTCACTGGCTCCTTCACCTACGCCCCCTCCCAGCACAGCAGGCCTGGGGGTGGGGCCCTCTGAGGGTGGGGCCTTGGGGGGCCTTGGGGGAATTTTAGGGGGAGAGCCTGGGTATGGGGCCAGGATGGGGGCTTTTGGGGGGACATGCCCAGGTGGGGGTCCGATTTGGGGAAAGAGGGGGGCGTGTCTGGGTGGGGACCTTGAGGGGTGGGCCCAGGTGTTGCTGGCAGGGGTGTCCCCTGGAGACATTGCCATCCGCTGTAGGCAGGTGACAAGGTCTCTGCGAAAATGCTCTAGCACAGACCAACCTTGAAACTGGCTGATGGCATCGTAAGATGAAAGGTTTCTCAGTGTGGTTGCGACAGGACTGGACTGCAGAGTCTGAGCAGGAAGCCGCGTGGGCCCCTGTGCGCCTCCAGGGCAGCCGCACTCCTCTGTGTCCCCTCCAGCTCCCTTCCCAGGAGTCTGCTACCCTATTCCCAGTCACTGTCATTGTGCTCTGAGCTGTTGTGCATGTCCGTCTCCTGGAGGTCAGGGACCCCAGCTTTTCCACTCACATCTGGCACATACAAAGCCTGGACATGCTAGTGACCGTGCCTGCCAGCCAGATGACCTCTGTGAGGCCCCACTGGGGCTCGCAGCCACCAGGCCTCCAGGAGTGGGGGTCCCTGTGGGGCTGCCTTCACCTGCCTACAGGACACACGCGGCCGTCAGTGAGGGTGCCGCCTGGGCACACCCTGACCAGCTCGCTGCCTCTCCAGCCGCACAATGTCTCCTGAGTGCTCTCTCAGCCACAGCTGGATGTGGCAAGTCCCTGAGCTTCTGGTCAACTCCCTGATGAGGGCCTCGGGCCTGGGCACACAGAACACAAGGCTCACAGGGTCCCCAGGGCAGGCAGGGGCGTGGGATGAAGCTGGGAATATCACCTCTCCAAGGACCCGCTTGGGGAACACGCGTCCAACAGAGGATCAGAGGAGGCCCAGCGTCGGCTCTCAGGGACCTTGTGAGGTTTGCAATGTCCCAGTCAGCAAAGGGGACACCAGGGGATCTGGAAATTGCTTTACGACCAGGCTACCTTCAGCAACCTCGCTGTTGGCAGAAGGTGAAGGGATGGGAGCCAGCACGTTCTGGAAGCAGCCCAGCGATTGCGCCTGCCAGACGTGGGAGGGCACGCCGCTCGCGTCCATCTCCTCGCCTCGTTTAATTTTTATACCCTTTAAAACCATGCAGGTCGAGGGGGAGGCCAGCGCCCTGCCGCCGAGCGTTAGGTCGGATGCTGGGGTTTCCAGCACACGCCGCCTGGCACACCCACCCCGGAAGGTGGGGAAGGTGAGAAACAGAGGCCACGTCCAGTCCTCCCTGGGACAGCAGCTGTCGAGGAGGTCGGTGGCTTCCTGCACACACGTCCTGTTGTGGTTGATGAGAAGCCTCTGAGTGGCCAGGCCTTCCCCTCAATAGGACACAAGGTAGTTTATGGCTACCCAAGGGGGTCTCTGGTCAAGCACAGGTAACTGACCCTCTCCTGGGGGCCCTGCCAGCCTGGCCATGAGGCAGGTGCCAGCTTCCATGGGAGCTTGTTGGCACGCAGAACCTGAATGGCCCATAAGACCACCCAGAGAGGTTGTCGCTTGGGGGAGATGGTAGAGACCTGAGGCCTGCCCAGCTAGTCACATCATGGTGCCCCTTTGCCTACCACCTGCTTCCCGTGGCAGGTGAGGGGGCACAAATGTCACCAAACTTCCTCAAGATTCTGTGGTGCTCAAAACTCCTCAGAACCGTCAGAGGAAATGAACAGGCTCTGTCTCTCTAAACGTGGCCCCAGCGAGCCCCGGTGGGCCCCGCTGCCCAGGGGGGCTCTGAAGAGCCAGCAGGCTGTGGCTCCTCTCCTGGGCACCCACCATCCCTGTGGGCCACCAGCTGTGTGAGTGTCGGGGTCAATTGTGACAAAAGAGGCTCCGCTTGACACTGGAGTGTTAGCCAATGGGTGTGAACTTAGATGATCTGCTAAGACCAGTAGGCCCAGTGCTGCTTAGTAGCAGGCCGAGTAGACCAGTGCTCAGTCTCTTCCCCTCAAACGTAGCTGCTGGAAAGCCCATCCTGTGGCACGTGGCTGCCCAGGTGGTCTGCCCTCTGGAAACTCACAGCACTTGCTGGCCACCTAGGTGACATCACCGAGGGCCTGTGTTCTGTGGGGGACCTCAGGGCAGTGCAGGGCCTCAGGGTGGGAAGACTCATCCACGACAGTGTGACGCCTGGGGTGGCTCAGGTTGTGCCGCGTGTGGGAGGGCTGTGCCTGTTGGCCGTAGCGGGTCCCTAAAACCCGAGTTTGCACAACGTGGCCAAGACTGGAGAGGGAAGGAGGAGCTGAGGGGCATCAGGGGACCAGAGGGCTGGAAGGCTGGGTTTCTGTTAAAGCAGTGTCTAGATGTAGAGTGGCAGCACGTTGGTGCTGGGTGACCTCCACTGGACTCCGCTGAGGAGTCCACGTGGGGCTTTCTGTGAAGTATTTGTGAATCTGCTTCCCACGTTCCTTCTTCCAGCAGGGGCCATTCCTCGGGGCTTCTCTCTACTGCCGTGGCATTGCAGCCTTTGACTTGCCCGCCATGTCATCTCATCAGGGGTCTTGAAGAGCCCAACAGCCAAAGGCACAGGGGCCCCTTTTGAGGCTGGCATCCCTGGAGAGAGCGGGCCAGGCTGCATCTGGGCTCGGGTCTCATGTTCAGACTCTCTCAGCCTCTGCAACCAGTAGGGTAGAGCCCTGCACAATCATCTCTGGGCACAGGGAATGGCTGCCTGTGCCTGGGCAGCCGCTGTGAACACTTGTCAGCTGGCAGGGCTGGGGAGATTTTATTCTCCTCTTGTCCTGGCCTTGGTGGTTCTTGGGTGGCTCGGGCAGCTTGGAAAGGTCTCAGGAAGGAGGAGGTTGAGGAAAGTGACTTTGTCTGTTCCCGTCAAGCCCAGGGAAGCTGCCAGGGGCTTATCAGAAGGAAAGTCCACCTGAGGTCACACCCTGTCATTGTGTGACCCATCATTGACCTTGGAGAGCCCTGGGACCACACCAGGGGCTTAGTTCAGAAGTGTAGGCTCCTTGGTGTGGCTGTGACCTCTGTGCCAGCCCCTGCCCCGCGTGGTGGGCCCTCGGGGCCTCCCGCGTGGTCTTTCACCATCCTCTGCCCTTTACCCTCTGGAGGCCAATGCTGGGTGTCAATGCCCTAAACAGCCTTGCTCTGGGCTGGGACACCATACACTTGGTGCCAAAACTGAGTTTAGGATAGGGGCGACTGTGCTGGGAGACAGCTCCTCCTACTAATAAAGTCCACAGAATTGCCGGTATTGGACTTTGTGACATCTGATTATTTCTGCAGCTCAGATCTGCCCCACTTACTTCCTGCTCCCGGATAACCGGGACAGGACAGGTCACTCCTAAGCTCAGGCTCTGCTCTGTGGTTCCTGGGGCCTCCGGCCAGGCCAGGAACACGGTTCCCACCTGCTGCTGCCTCTGCCTGGAGACTGGAGCTGGGGCTAGGAAGCCTCGTGTTTAAAACTGTGGACCCGACCTGGAGGGGAGAGGGGCCCCCTCAGGGTGTACCTGGAGACTCCCAGGCAGAAGGACGTGGAGGGGACATCCCTCCCTGGTGTTAGATCCACCTCGAAGCAGCCGCCACAGCCAGAACTCAAGAACAACTCTCAGGGGCTGGACAATGGCTGTCAGGTGGCCAGCGGGCCAGCACAGGGGGCCCGGCCAGAGGCCTGGCTGACCAGGCAGGAGGGAGGCTGAGAGTGCAGGTGTGGGAGGGAGCATCGGGGCTGCTTTCCTGGCCCTCACGGTGGGCAGCCCCACCCAGGGACCCAGCAGGGCACAGCCTGTCCAGGTTGTGGGCGGGTGTGTGCTGGATTCCTCAGGAGCCCCTGGAACAGACCTGGGTCCACTGCCCCCCTGCCACAGGGTGACTTGGCCCAGGAGACGGGTAGAGCCCTGAGGGCCAGGCAGCCCAACCCACAGTCTCGGGAGTGGTCCTGTCAGGGTGAGCCTCCCGCCCCTGCCACCCCACTCCACTGCCGTCCTGAACCTGCTCACCCCTGGGTGTGCCTGTGGGCCACCGCGTGGCAGGGTGCTGCTGCCGGGCGTGGCATCTGCTCTGCTGCACTTGCTTGAGGCTCAGGCCCAGGTGGGAGGAAGCCCTCGGCTCCTGCTCACACCCGCGCTGGGATGAGGGAGCCGGATGCACGACCACTCAGCTGCCTGCGCCACTGCTGGTGTCCTGCCTTCTACCAAGCCCCGGGCCACAGGGAACCCCCTTTCCAAACTGGGGAGGTGCAGAAGATGAACACCCAGTGCTGATGTGCTATGGGCTGTGCTATGTGGGTTGCACTGTGTCTGCCCAGTGCCCACCGGGGAGCCTGGGGCTGCCCAGACAGGCCTCGCAGGCATCCAGGAGCAGGTCATGCTGGGGACCGTTTCTGCTGGTTCCAACTTGCTGGTGTTCATTAGCAGGAAATGCACAATGAACAATTTTCCGTTTATTCCAATGAATAGAGTGAACACGGCACAGAACCACATGAAAGAGCTATTTTTTTTTTTCCTTTTTGTCTTTTTTTTCGTGACCGGTAACGGGATCACAACCCTTGGTGTCACGTCCGCACTGCGCCCAACCAGAGTGGACTGGTCTCTATATGGGATCCGAACCCTCCGTGGGGGTGCCGTCCCACTCCCGAGCACCGCACTCTACCAAGTGCGCCACTGGGCTGGCCGAGAGCTATTTTTTTAAAGTGGGTTTACTTCCCGTTCCAACTAAGATGGAGTAACTGGGACCAGATTTACCACTGCCTGAAACAAATAAAAACACAGAAATAATACATGAAACAAACCTTTCCGAGACGTTAGACACCAGGCAACAGAGGACGTGGTCCCTCAAATGCAGGACACAGATCAGCGATGCACTATGGGAGTACTGCATGTGCAGAAAAAACGTGCCGCAGAACAGTGCAAGAGCAGGAGGAAAGCAAGGCACGTGCGCTGCTGTGAGGTCCTGATGGCATGACACTCCTGAAGGTAGACCGGAACAACCCAGAGACGCACGTCACAGACCCTGAAGGGGCTCTGGGCTCCGGCAGAAGCAACTGCCGTGGCCGTGACTTTAGAGGCAGAAGGAGCACCAGACCCCGAAGGAAAGGCTTCTAGTCACCAGCCTGAGAGAAACAAGCGCCGCGGCCAAGCCTGCCCTGTCCAGCAGGTTTTCTTCTTGGTCGGGGGTCACTTGGACAATTTTTATAACGTATCTGTTTTATACATTGAGCTACAGATACTGGCTGTACACATTCAAAGGAAATATTAGAAATCAGGTAACCCAAAGAATATCAATGCCCAACTTTGCTATTTCTAGACGTTTCCCTCCCAGCTGGAGCCTTGTGTGTAAATCTCCTAATGCCACTTTCTGTGCAGGGCCAGAGGCTGACGGGAGTGCCATGGAGGCCTTCCCTGGGGACTTGCACTGTCAGGCTCTTTGCTCAGAAGACAGCAGCATTTTATGACCAGGGAAATAAACAAGGCATTACCTTTCACCAAACCACACTCATTTTATTCATTTAGGGTGCACACACCTATCTACCTCCCTGGGGACTTTCAGGCACATTATAAAATTATAAAATCATGCTCGCCATAGAACAGGACAACTATAAATAGAAGTGCATGGCACAGAGCCTGGGGCCTCGGGCACCTGGATGGTCACGGCAGATCAGCGCAGAGGTGGGCTGCAGATGCAGGGCGGTGTCCTGCTCTCCTTGGGGTTGCTCCGCCTGTGTGAAGTCCAGCTTCCTCATCACAGTTGGGGTAGTGCCGCCTCTCCGTGACACTCTCCTGTGAATAATCTGCAGCAGCCAGCACTGCCGGTCCTGGGCCACGGCCCCATTCCACAGCTGGGGCAGGGCTGGTGGCTGACACTTTCAAGATGAAGCTCGTGGGGAACTGCCTCTGCCTCCATGGGGGGCTGCCTGGCTATGCCCTGAAGGGGCTACCTGTGTCCCCTGACAACCCACTGTGGGCAGATGAGGCCCCTTTGCCTCCAAGCAGAGCTGCACTGAAGTAACACCTGCTCCCCAAGTCCCCCCCACCCCACAGCTGCCAGGCCTGCCCCACAGGTGTGAGTCCCTTGAGCCCCCCCCATAAACCTCTGCTGCCCAAACCCGCCGGGTACCCTGTGCACACGCGCTCACAGCTCCAACAGAAAAGCAACCAGCCCAGTACCGTGCAATCACAGAATCATGGAACATGCAGAGCTTCCCCGAGCACAAACACCATCCCGGTGCTGTCCACGCAGCACTGCGTGGGCGCGGCATGAGCTGCTGTCTCGTGGCCTGTGGATGGCTCCTCCGGTCACGCGTGTTCACACCAAACATACAGCTAGAAATGGAACTGAGCTCAGAGGGAGCCCAGTGGCTGCTGCAGGTGACTGAGGAGGAGCCCAGCCTGCGGGGGTGTCTTCTCTGTCTGGGGTGCCTGGGCCACTGGAGTGCAGGTGAGTCAAGTTGTGGGGCCACGTGGAGGGAGGATCCTGGTCCCCCTCGGGTCTGACTGGTAGAACTGGGAGGTGGTTAGGACACAGGATTTGAATTCCGAATCAACGTGGGCCCCGTTCCTGGTACTACTGCGATGCAGCGGGACCTGGCCCTGTGGAGCTGCGCTCGGTGCATTGCAGTTGGATCCCCGTCACCGGGGCCGCATTGCTGGGAGTCCTGCTACGGGGGGATAAAGAGAGTCATACTACTGCGATGCAGTGGGACCTGGCCCTGTGGAGCTGCGCTCGGTGCATTGCAGTTGGATCCCCGTCACCGGGGCCGCGTTGCTGGGAGTCCTGCTACGGGGGGATAAAGAGAGTCGGGGCCCTGTCGTCTGCTCTGTTC
>NW_007727548.1:133729-138568 GCF_000696425.1 Galeopterus variegatus
GGGGCGCCCCCCAGCCTGCGGGGGTGTCTTCTATGTCTGGGGTGCCTGGGCCACCGGAGTGCAGGTGAGTCAAGATGTGGGGCCACGTGGAGGGAGGATCCTGGTCCCCCTCGGGTCTGACTGGTAGAACTGGGAGGTGGTTAGGACACAGGATTTGAATTCCGAATCAACGTGGGCCCCGTTCCTGGTACTACTGCGATGCAGCGGGACCTGGCCCTGTGGAGCTGCGCTCGGTGCATTGCAGTTGGATCCCCGTCACCGGGGCCGCGTTGCTGGGAGTCCTGCTACGGGGGGATAAAGAGAGTCGGGGCCCTGTCGTCTGCTCTGTTCACTGCTGAGATGGGGCCTAGAAATCTCCCTGCTCATATGAATATCCGTCCAGTTGAGAACGCAGGTCATGTCGAAAGGTAGCACATGAGGGCATCTCATAGTCAAAAAGTAGGTGTCAGTTAATTATCCCCCCTAGAATGGAGTTTAGAAGTATCCCTCCTCTCTGCGACCAGATTGGAGACGAGGCTGGATTCTGGGGACCTTCGTGTTCCTGGAACTCGCCTCCCTCCATAGCAGGGGTGAGAGGAGGCTTCAGTGGCAGCGTGCCTCCCGAGTCCCCTCTCTCCCACCGAGTGGCATGGAGGCTGCGGTGCTCAGGCCTCCCGGTCCTGGGGCTGCTCCGAGGAGCCACGTTCCCCAGCGTGATTCCCTCTGCGGTGGATCCTGACCTACCCTTGGTTCTGATTAAGTTAAAAAGAGAAAGTTCCTCAAGAAGTCTCCGGCTGCGGAGTTGAAAGGGGGAGAAACAAGCAAAAGAGGAGACTGCGCGGCTGGTGGCCGCCTGCCCCCTGCTGGCCAACTAGTGCCTCCCCAGCCGCGGCGCAGGCAAGGCTAGCCTGGAGGCAGGTGGGCTTCAGGACGACCCCCAGCGATTGCAGCCTGACTGAGCTGCCCCAGCCAGCACAATGGGCTGCTTCCCGCCATGCTCACAGCACAGCCAGAGAAAGCGGACGGAGCTGGATGTCTCCACGGTCAGCCACTTCTGCCCAGAACACTCCACTGCCCAGACCAGGACACTGTATGGACCACAGCACCACTGCCCACAGGTCTAAAGGCTGTCTTTGTAAGAGTGGGGGTTAGTTTGAGAGGTCAGGTGATGTTTTCTTCCTCCAGAGATAGTTTACTCTTCTGGCAGGCTGCTGGGCTGGGCTGATCCTCTTAATCCAGCGCTAGTGAAACACTATGTATACACGGTCCCCACGAATCTTGAAAAAATGTGGTTTCTGACCCAACAGCTCTGGTGGGCCTGGGACTCTGCATTTCAAGCCCCTCCTGCAGACACCACTGCTGCTGGTCTGCAGTCCACGCTGAACACTGAGGCCTTGATCAGGGTCCCTAAGGCAACTCTGAGCCTCCCTGTTTTCTCACCTCTCTCTGGGTCCCAACCCAAAGCCGGGAGCATATGCCAGGGACCATGGAACACGAAGCCCCACAGAAGTGCTGAGCCACGTACTCTGCGATCTGGCCCTCAGCGGCTGACTTCACGTTTAGTCTCCACTTCCTCCCACGCCGTCCTGGGAATCCCACTCTTCCAACCACTCTCCAGATGCTCTTCATGGAGGGCGGGCCCCCAGCAACGAGCCAGTCCAAGTTAGGAAGGGGCTTTGTCTCTTTTGAGGGGGTGAGTAGGTTTTTAACCAGTCATCCCATTTCTTTAACGGCTATAGAATTATTCAGATATTATGTCTTCTTTTTTCTTTTTCCTTTTTTTGTCTTTTTTTGTGACTGGTAACGGGATCACAACCCTCGGTGTCGCGCCCGTACCATGACCGGCAACGGGATCGCAACCCTCGGTGTCGCGCCCACACCGCACTCAACCAGTGAACGGACCGGTCTCTATATGGGATCTGAACCCTCGGCGGGAGCGCCACCGCACTCCCAAGCGCCGCACCCTACTGAATGCGCCACTGGGCCGGCCCAAGATATTATGTCTTCTTGACTGACAGCCTCCTTCTTGCTAGGAAACTGTGTACATGTATGTACACACACGTGCATGCCTAATTTCTGCTGGACCCATTATGGTTCCTTTCTATTTCTTTTTTTAAAAAATTTTTTATTGAATCAAAATTGATTATACTTATTTTTGGGGTTCAACATTGAGATATGTTGATCAAATCAATATTACTAGCATATATATTGTTACAAATTGCAATTATTCTTCATGCCCCTTGTCCAATCCCACCCCCTCCCCCTTCCTTCCCCCTCTAATCACCCTAGATTTCTTCTCTCCCTCTGAAAGAATAATGGTTACTCTGTTGATTTGCTGCCCAATGATCTGTCCAATGCTGACAGGCATAATCAGGTCCCCCAATACAATCATGGAGCAGATGTCTCTTCCGTCACTATGAAATGCGCTCTATGGAGACAGACATCCTCCTCCTGTCTTCATCTCTGATGATCATACTGCTCCTTGTGTCAACTCACTCCACTGGCTGGCGACCATCTGTGTGGTGGTTGTGGCATCTAGCCACCTTCGTGGCAGCCATGGTTACTGTGGTGGCTGTGGTGGGCCACCCACATGGAGGAAATGTTTTTGGCCTGCTCCGTGGTGCTGGTGGTGTGCCTGGTTGTGGACAGAGTCCGATCCCTGGGGACATCTAAGCCTTGGGTCCCCGAGTGGGTCCCGAGGTGCTGGCACACTGTGCCTGGTTGTGCGAGGGGGGTCCAGTCCCCAGCTCCTTACCCTGAGTCCCTAGGCAAGCCCTGAGGCGCTGGTGCAGTGTGCCTGGTGGTAGGAGGGGGATCCATTCCCCTTCTCCATGCCCCAGGTCCCAGGGCAGGCTCCAAGGTGCTGGCACAGTGTGCCTGGTTGTGGGAGTGGGGTCCAGTCCTTGGTTCCAGTCCTTGGGTTCCTGGGTGTGGCCCCAAGGTGCTGGTGATGTGAGTGGTTATGGGCAGGGGTCCTGCCCCTGGCTCCATGTCTCATGTCCCTTGGTGGGCCCCAAAGCATTCATGGTGTACCTGGACCGGAACTAAGTTTTTGTCCTTTGCTTCCTTCTAAAATGGGGGAACTTCCTGCGGGAACCAGCACTTGAGCTGTGTGGTTAAGCTAAATTGCTGCTTTGCTGCTGTTTCCCTCAGGAAGGCTTTTTATGCAGCTCAGGGTTTAATGGTTGACCTTATAGGTACTTCCAGCTCTCCAGAAACTGGTGCACCTGCGTTGTGTAGAAACTCTGATCTGGGCCTGAGTTTTTTCATCAAACTGCACCCCATGCAATTCTGCATTCCCGACCAGTCTCCTCTGAGTGGTCCTGCACTGATTGGGGGGCAGATCAGCTGTCCTTGCTGTGCTCCAGTGTTCTCCCGGTGGGCCTGTCTCCCCCACCACCCGTGCTCCAAACACTTCCTATGGGACAGGCCATGCCCAGGTCCCTTGTGATGACTCACCAGCCTCTGAATGGCTCCCCTTTTTCAGCTGTTCTGGCTCCTCGCTCCTGCGTGGGTCCACAGGAACCGTGTTAGTGGTCTTCCTGTCCTGGGGGCCATCAAAGTCCTCTTCTCCCCTGCCACCTCCAAGTAATTCCATCTAAAGGGCACAGCTGCGGCTTCTGCCAGCTCCTGCTCCATGCGCTCCGGCATTAAAGTGGCCGCGGCCCGAGATGCTGAGAGCAGCTTTTTCTTTCTCTCTTCGTGGTTTCTCCCGCCTTCATGAGTTCCAGAGGTCTCTCCTCCTCTTCACCTGAGCTCCAGCCCCTTTCTATTTCTTTTTTTTTTTTTTTTTCCTTTTTTGTCTTTTTTCGTAACCGGCAATGGATCGCAACCCTCAGTGTTGCACCCGCACCAGACCGGGACTGGCAACAGGATCGCAACCCTCGGTGTTGCGCCCGCACCTCACTCAGCCAGTGAGTGGGAACTGGTCTGTATGTGGGATCCGAACCCTCAGCGGGAGTGCCGCCGCACTTCCCAAGCGGCGCATTGCAGCAGTGCGCCACCGGGCCGGCCCCGCCCCCCTTTCTATTTCTAATATCGATTATCTGTGCCTTTTCCCATGCCGATGTGTAGTCTATTTTGTTGTTTTAGAACACCAGCTCTTGGTTCTGTTAATCCTCTGCACTGTCTTTTATTTTCTCCTTCCCTCCCTGCCTGCTTCCTTCCCTCCTTCTTTCCTTCTCTGCTTCCTTCCCTTCTCCCTTCCCTCTTCTTTCTTGCAGCACTTTTGCGTGTCTGTCGTGCCAGGAGCTGGTGCTGCCGTTTGAGCCGTGCAGCTCAGCTGTAGAGCGTGCATACTGCAACACGGTCATCCTGCTCCTGAGCACGCATCTGCATTGGTCTGCTCGGCTCCCATAACAAAGCACACAGCCCAGCCGCTTACGCAGCAGACGCTTATTCTCTCACAGTCCCAGAGGCTGGACCTGCCAGATCAAGGCGTGGCAGGGCTGGTTCCTCCTGGGACCTCCCTCCTCGGTGTGCAGACAGTGTCTTCTCCCTGTGTCTTCACATGGTCGTCCTTCTGTGCGTGTCAGTGTCCTAATCTCCTCTTCTTATAAGTCACAGTGGATCAAGGCCAATACTCATTTTGCCTTAATTACCTCTTTAAAGACCATATTTACAAAAACAGTGACATTCTGAACTCCAGGAGGCTAGGACTCCAGCATATGAATTTGGGGGGACGCAATTCAGCCCATAACAAGATCTGAGAAAAAGTTTACTCATGTACACAGTGAGATATAAAATATGTTCATGCAGCCTTGTCTGTAATAACAAATACTGGAAACAACTCAAATGTAAACTAGCAGGGATGGAACAAGTGGTGATGGACTCTCACTGTGGGCACTGCAGTGATGAAGA
>NW_007727548.1:139245-142441 GCF_000696425.1 Galeopterus variegatus
AACTAGCAGGGATGGAACAAGTGGTGATGGACTCTCACTGTGGGCACTGCAGTGATGAAGACAAACAGGCCACGGTGATATCTCATTTAAGTGGACGCACCTAACAAACTGGGTGCCGTGCTTTGAAAATCCCCCCAAGTTGTGTTGGATCTTAACCCCCAATATGGTATTTGAAAGGTGGGGCCTTTAAGAGGTGATTAGACTGTGAAGACTATTCCCTTATGAACGGATTAATCCATTCAGTTAATGGTTTATCAGGGAGTAGACCGGGGGCTTCATGAGGAGGGCAGGTGAGCACGTGAATGCTCTCTTCTCAGCCCCCACACGTCATGTTCTGCACCATGGGACACCACAGAGGCCCCTGCCATGAACAAGGACCTCGCCAGACGCACCCACCAAACCTCGGACTTAGCCTTCGAAACTGTCAGGAATACATTTCATTTTTTTTTTATAAATTACCTGGTGTCAGGTATTGTGTTATAAGCAACAGAAAACTAATACACCAGGTTAAGCCAAAGAGGACAGCTGAAGAAAATGCACTCAGTACGTCGTTCAAAAAGGTGTTTTGAAACATACAAGAACAGAGCCACATACTGCTTCGGGATGCACACACAGGCAGCATGAGTGTGAAGGAAAAAATGGAAACGAAACAGTTCTGCACGCGGCAGGGTGTGAGCCGTGTGGGATGCACAGACGGCTTCAACCTACTGGCTGACATGTGACCTGCTTGGCTCACCCCCACCGGGAGGGCCTGGGGATCCTGCCCACAGCAAGGCACAGAGGAGGGCCCCAGCATCCGCCAAAAGCTGTCTGGAGCCTTCCCCCGAAGTCCTGAATTCCCAGGGACAGACAGGGAATTCATCCCAGCGGGACGGTCGGAGGGATGCGGCAGTGGGACTGCACTCCCCAGTCTCCAGGAGAACAGCGGCATCCCGCGGCAGCAGGTGCAGGTGGCAGCACTTACTTGTCAGAGACTGGGGGGCGCAGCTGCCACAAGAAACTGTAGTTCATTAATAAAAAATGAAACCTATTCTCAAGAACATTTTGAAATGTTAAGTGCTTTGTTCGCATTGTGGGCAGTTGTAATAAAACCGCCAAAGAATAAACTTTTTTCTAACCCACTCCTATGGTTTGAATGTTTGTGTTCCTCCAAAACGTACCCATTAGGCCTGATTTTTAAAAACTATTTAGCATTTTGAAAATTTGTTTAAATAGGAGTTAGGCTAGGGCTAGTTCTAGTTGAAATTACAGTTAATTTTAGTGTGTAAGTGGAGTGAAAAGTTACTGTGAAATATTTATTTAGAGCCTCGTTGTGAATCATTACAAATATAATATTGCTTTTAGGTTTTGGCAAAATATAATTTCTTCATAAATGCACAGATAAAGGTTTATGGGCCAATTAATCACGTGCTTGAAAAGAGCAGTCTCATATATGACAAACCCACAGCTAATGTCATACTGAGTGCACAAAAGTTGGAGTCTTTTCCTCCAAGATCTGGAACAAGACAAGGTGCCCACCCTCCCCACTCTTATTCGACACAGCACTGGAAGTTCTTGCCAGCACAGTGAAGCAAGAGAAAGCAACAAAGGGCATTCAAATTGGAAAGGAGGACGTCAAACCATCCCTATCTGAAGATCACATGATCACACACATAGCAAACCCTAAAGACTCCATCAAAAAATTACTAGAACTAGTAAATGAATTCAGTATCGTGGCAGGACACAAAATCAACACACAAAAATCAGTAGCTTCCTATACAACAATAACACAATAGCCAAAGAAGAAATCAAGAAGGTAATCCCATTCACAATAGCTACCAAAAGAATAAAGTATTTAGAAGGAAACTTAACAAAGGAGGTGAAAGAACAGTGAAAACTATAAAACATTGGTGAAAGAAATTTAAGAAGACAGAAATAAATGAAAAAATATCCTGTGTCCATGGGTTGGAAGAGTAACATCATCAAAATGTCCACGTTATCCAAAGCAATCTACAGATTCAATGCAATCCCTAGCAAAATACCAATGACATTCTTCACAGAAATAGAAAAAACAGTCTTAAAATTTGTATGGAACCACAAAAGACCTCATATAGCCAAAGCAATCTTGAAGAAAAAGGACAAAGCTGGAGGGATCATGCAAGCTGACTTCAAAGTATACTATAAAGCTATAGTAACCAAAACAGCATAGTACTTGCATAAAAGACAAATTGACCAGTGGAACAGAACAGAGAGCCCAGAAATAAACCCACACACTTTTGACAAAGGTGCCAAGAATATACAGTGGGGAAAGGATGGCCAATTTAATTAATAAGTGGTGCTGGGAAAACTGGATATCCACACACTGAAGACTGAAACTAGGCTCCTATCTCTCACCATATACAAAAATCAACTAGAAATGGACTAAAGACCTAAATTTAGGATCAGAAACTTTGAAACTACTAGAAGAAAACACAGGGGAAATACTACACAAAATGGGAGTGGGCGGCACTTTTATTGAACAAGATGACAAAGATACAGTTAACAAAAGGAAAATACACAAAGGAGATGACATCACACTAAAGCTTCTGCACAGCAAGGGACTATCAACAAAGTGAAGAGACAACCTGCAGAGTGGGAGAAACTGTTTGCAAACTGCGCATCAGACAAGGGGTTGATATCCAGAGCATATAAGGAACTCAAACAACTCAACAGCAAAAGAACAAACACCTCAATTAAAAAATAGGCAAAGGACCTGAATAGACATATCTCAAAAGAAGACTTATGAATGGCCAACAGGCACATCCATGCTCAAAATCACTAATCATCAGGGAAATGCAAATAAACCACAATGAGATATCATCTCACTCCAGTTAGAATGGCTACTGTGAAAAAGACAGAAAATAACAAATGAGAGAATTGTCCTACATTGCTGGTGGGAGTATAAATTAGTACAGCCACTGTGGAAAACAGTATGGGGTTTCCTCAGAGAACTAAAAACAGATCTACCCTATGACTCAGCTCTCCCACTACTGGCTATATACCCAAAGGAAATGAAATCAATGTATCAAAAAGACACCTGCACTCCTATGTTCATCACAACACTATTCACAACAGCCAAGAGATGGACTCAATCTAAATGTTCTTCAGCAGATGCATTTAAAACAAAACAAAACAAAACCATTATTTACACACAATGGAATACTATTCAGCTTTCTTT
>NW_007727548.1:143807-145725 GCF_000696425.1 Galeopterus variegatus
CTGCTCAAAAGAGATGGGCTTTGAGTAATCTTTGGTGGCTCCATCACCCAGGGGAAAAGGGTGACAAATCCATGGAAGGCAAAGCAACAATCATGTTAAGTGAAGTAAGTCAGGCATAGAAAGACGAATATCTCATGATCTCATTCATATGTGGAATCCAAAAAAAAAAAAAAAGAAATAAAAAGTGGTTCTCATGGAAGTAGAGAGTAGAATAACGGTTACCAGAGGCCAGGGGTGGAGAAGTGTTGGACTAACGGGTAGAAAGCTGTGCTACGTGCCCTAAGTGAACCATTGCTCAGTGTATTCATGCACTGAGACAGCACACTGAACCCCGCAAATATGTACAAGCAAATGTTAAAAAAGAAAGAATAGTATCGGAAAACGTTGACAAGGTGACCTGGGGGTATGGATGGGCCTCTGGGAATGAACACAGAGCATTAAGACATTTGTGTCCCTCCTAACTGCCCACCAGAGGACATGACAGTGGAGGGTCTTTCAGTGACCACATGGGCACGATGACCATGGCACTTTGCTCAATGGAGCCTTGGAGAAAGTGGACAAGGTGCCAGGGATGGAGGCCACACATGGGTCCAGCAACATCAACGTCCCCAACCAGGGCTGATCTGGCAACTGCCACCTTTGACTGTCCACAGCAGCGGCCCAAACCAAGCCTCCAATGTGCTACTGTCGCCTGGAGAAGAACAGAGGCCACTTGGTGGCTCGTTGATTAACCCAGAACCCTCCCAGTGTGGCAGGGGCAGGGGCTGCACTTCGTCCTCCAAACAAGGAAATATAGCATGTTGTTGGATGGGAGGACTCTATACTACAAAAATATGTTCATCTGTAGGTTCAATGTAGCCCAGACCAAAACCCCAACGGAGTATTTGCAGTACGTGGAAACTCTTTCCAAACCTTACACACACACGTGAGAGCCCCTGCATGGGCCAGAGCACTCTTGCGGCCCAGTGCGGGCGGGAGGGGGACACATGCTGTCCTGAGTGTGAAGACTCGTAAAGGCACCGTTTAGACACCCACTCTGGCATGAGGCTTCGTGAATAGGTGAATAAGAGAGAGTGAAGGACCTGGCAAGGGGCCCTCGTGGGTGTGGACAAGGCCCCTGCAGAGTAGTGGGGAAAGGACCACCTTCTAAAATAAATGTGCTGGACAACTGGCTGTCTTTATGGGGAAAAAAATTAGACATCTATTTGGAAAGATTTCTTAAATAGGACAAAATACATTAACCATAAAGGAAAAGATGGATAAAGTTGATCACATTAAAAGTACGAAGTCCTGTTCAACAGAAGACATGATTTGAAGAGCGTGGCCAGCCAGGGTCGGAGAAGGAAGGTGACCACACTCGAGTGACAATCAGCACCCAAATTACATAGAGAGCTCCTGAAATCAGGAGAGAGAAAAGGGATGAAACGCTCAGGCATGTCAGAGTCAAGGAAAGACGCAATCGGTCGACACAGACATAAACGGGTCCCTTAGCAATGAGGAAGCTGCAAACCAAAACCACCAGAACGTCTACAGTTCAGAGATCTGGTGGCACCGTGAGTGGCTGGGCACGTGGGCGGTGGCGGGAGCTGGTGACACTTCTGTAACTGGAGGTGATCTACAAGTCCCCAGTGCGCATGCCCAAGTCGGGAGTCGTCTCTGGGGAGCTCCTGCAGCGTGTGCAGCGGGGACACACTCAGGAATGTCTGCAGTGGCATCGCTGGACAAGGCGCCACCGGGAACAGCAAGCGTCCCCAGCCGCGGTGCTCGTGCCCCAGGCCCACCCCGTCCCACGGCCGCGACCAGCCCGCCGCGCCTGCTGCAGAGATGCCTTTGCCGGCAGGAGGGGCCTGGGAACGAGGCTCCCGAGAGGCTTCGAAGCCTCCGTCTCCGAGGAAAGCGCAGCACGGGCGGCCACCTG
>NW_007727548.1:146302-154574 GCF_000696425.1 Galeopterus variegatus
ACACGCACGTTGTGGTCGTGAAGGGCGGTCGCAGGGTCCACCGTGGACTGCACGGACAGAAACCTTCGCGACAGGTTGGCTCCTCTGACCCCAGCTCACAACGAGATTTCGCTTATATTTAAATAATTAAAACCCTCGCGGTGTGACAGCCAGAGACTCTCTGTTGCCCAGGGGATGAGCGTTCCCGGTGGACCCTGAGAAGCCCCGTTATTAGCTCTGATTCCACTACTTGGGATTAAAAACGCACCCCCTCTCCTCATCTGCCGCCTGGGGCAGGTGGTTCTGGGGTGCGGACTTTTCCAGGTCTTGGAAAGCTACAGGGTGGGGGGACCCAGTGGGCCCCGGGACCACCCTAGAATCAGACCCTCCCTGTGGACATTCACATTAAACGAGGAATGAAGACGACACACAGCTCAGGCCAGGTTTCACACCAAAGCCGTGAGAGGGCTTGTGGTGGCCAGTGCTGCTCGGATCTCAGAGCCGGGGACAAGGGACAGGGGCTGTGAACGGGCTTTCTCCACACAGCTGATGAAATACTCCTGCCCCGCGGGAGGGTGGAGCCCACAGGCGGGGACCCGGCGTCCAGGCCCGGGACCTGGTGCCCGTGAGCATGCTGCCCCCTGCACCTGGTCCAGCAGGTGGACCCGGGCCCCTCCAGGCCAACGATTGCCATTCCTGTGGGCTGCCAGTGTCCCTCCTGTCTGGGGGGCCAGGCAAGGCTGGAACTGGCCCTCGGCCTCCAGACCCCAGCTGCAGGTGACAGTCTCAGTGGAGAGGGAGGTGCTGCGGGAATATCCTGGCCAGGTGGATTCTCTCTGTAAAGAGGAGCTCATTGAAATCATGATACACGCTTCATTTTTCTTCATCTTAATCTGACCACTTGCTGGGAGGTGAGTTTTTTCTTTCATCTTGCACTATAGCCTCAAAATCTGACTTACCTTTAGAGAGGAATTGTTTGTTCTGTGAAATTTGACTGAGAGGCTACATGCTTCATAAGGTTTAGTGAAAATACAGGGTGGTGGACATTAATCTCTGCGTACTCAATATAAAAAGCGAATGTACTGAGAGATGCAAGGGGACAGCTGACCTATGGTA
The DNA here is from genome assembly GCF_000696425.1 of Galeopterus variegatus. NCBI lineage: Eukaryota > Metazoa > Chordata > Mammalia > Dermoptera > Cynocephalidae > Galeopterus > Galeopterus variegatus. The sequence continues at coordinate 147,398 of NW_007727548.1, forward strand.
CAAGGGGACACACCCTCTCCGTGGTCATTTGTGCACAGATGGAGGCCAGCCGAGGGCCCTCCACTGTGTCTGAGGGACTCCATCGGGCGGTGGCATTGGCCTGGACAGCGCCTGCACGAGCTCAGGTGGTCTTTCACCTCCAAGGCCCCTCAAAAGCCCAACAGGCTTTACGGCATGTCCTCCCTCCTCCCAACCCTGCTGGCCGGCCACGGGGACTGAGAGCCACGAGGGCATTTGGGTATCAGAGCTGCATGGGGCCCACTTGCCATGGGAGAGCAGCACTTACTCAAAGAATATTTACGACGCAGGAGGAACCATGAAACAGGACCCAGAAAAGCCCCGCTGGCTGAGCCGGACACAGCTCCCCGGAGAGCCTTATTCTGCGCACAAGAATAGAGCCCTGTAGCCACCGCAGGGAGCTTACCCAGGACGGACGCCAGGGCCACCAGGGTCCAGGAGGCGACGAGCAAGGGGGCCCGCATGGAGGGCCACCGCAGGCTGACCACCAGCACACTGCTGCTGTTCTGGGGGGTGGTGGGCTCTGGCCCCAGGCCCCCACCCGCGAGTGCATAGGAACAGATGGTGCCCATCAGCCAGGCCTGCAGCACGAAGGTGGAAAGGCTGGGCCCTGGTTCCCACATGCTGGGACACAATCTCCTAGCCGGTGAGGGAGCAGTGACTGCGGCACCCCTGGTGTCCTAAAGCTGCGCTGGCTCCTCCCACCCCACTGTACTTCCCTTTGGTGTCAGAAGCCTATCCTTGTCCTGGGCAGCCCTAACCCAGGCCGTGTCCAGATAAGCTCCCTGTATGGCCAGAGGGCCTTCCTTGGTGCTGTCTCCGTCCCCAGGAGTTCAAAGCCTTTGCCCACTTCCCTGTGCTGGGAAGATAAGCGGCCCGCCCATCCCTTCCTTGAGATTAGGTTCTGCCTGTCACATGAAATAAAAGCAGATGAAGAAATGGGGTTTAAGTGTTTCTTTATCGTGTTCCAGTCTTTGTTTGGAATTCTGTGTGGAATGGGGTAAACCGCAGGATTACATCCAATTACGTCACCTGCAAATCCAGCACCGGTAGTGTGGTTTCCTGTGTGGGGTCTGTAGCAAGGTGTGTGAGCTTCACAAAGCCCCGCCGCACCTCCTGGGCTTCAGAGCAGTCCCAGGGCCTTTGCCCTGGCTGGGCCTCCTGCCTGCTCCGTGTTGGCTCAGGCTTGCTGGGCTCCTAAGCCCCCACGCTGCTCTTTCTCACATGTACTTGTGCCCAGGTGACCTTGCCACTGCAGGTAGAGACCCCCTTACCTCAGGATCAGAGACCATGTGGACTGGTGAGAGGAGGTGGGGACTGCTCCTGGCCGGGTGTGTGGTGGGCGGAGAGTGGGAGCCAAGCAGGACCCAAGAGGGGCATCCACATGGGGAAAGGGGGGACTCAATCCAGGCAAGATGAAGAGAGTGTCCTGTGCCAGGCCGAGGAGGGGGGGCCTGGGAACAAGGAAGGGGTCACCTCAAGGGGGTTGATCAGATACATAAATATGCGGAGGACCATGGGAGCTGTCAGAGAGGGGAGTTTCAAATTTTGAAAAGAGAAAACTATTATAAACTCTGACTTGGTGGGAGTTGGAAGAATCCGTGTGAACTTATGATCGTCAAAATGAATGGGTGTACATAGAAATAAATACAGATGTAAACAATTGCTTGCGTGCATGTGTATTTATATATGTGTTCATGTGTGTGGCTGTGCATGTGAGCACAAGTGTTGGCAAGTGTGCACGTGCGAGTGTGTAGGAGCGTGTGCTCGTGCATGTGTGCATAAGTGTGCATGAGTGTAAATGTGCATGTGTGCACGTGTGTCTGTGTGCGTGTGCATTGTGAGGAACGTGCATGCATGTGTGTGCGCATGTACGTGAGTGCCTGACACATGAGCATGCATATGTGCACATATCTGTGAGTGTGTACTGTGTGAGCATGCATACATGTGTGTGCTTGTGCATGTGAGTTGCACTGCAGAAGTGTGCGTGCGTGTGCACATGTCTGTGAGAGTGTCTGGGTAAGTGTGCATGCATGTGTGTGCCTGTGAGTGGGTGTGTTTATGTGTGAGTGTGTGTGCGTGGTTGTGCCTGAGCGTGGGTGTGTGTGCATGTGTCCGCTGCCCTAACCTGGGAGAGGGCTGGCAGCAGCAGCACTGCAGCAGCAGGGAGTACACTAGCACCCGGACCTTGGTTTCTACAGACCATTCTCCACCAAGAGGACACAGGCATCCCCGGGGAAGTGGCTGACTACAGGACTAGGGCAAGGATAGTACAAGATGAGCCAGAGCATCCTGGGTCAGAAAGTCAGGAAATGTTCAGAGAACCACCAGGAGCACAGGAGCCAGTTTCATGGGCTTCCACGGCCAAGTCTGGGACCTTCTGATCACCAAGTATGTAATGATTGCCATGAATTGACCCACGGAATACAACAGCATCTGTGAGCACACTTACACAAATACATAAATGGCCCATTTTAGGAAATTCTGTGCATAGTCTTAAAGAACATCCCCAAATACGCTTATTGACTGTCCTGGGATAAAAGAGTAACCTTTATTACTCAGGTGTCAGGGAAGATGTCTGAAAACACATGAAATCCACGTGATCAGCAAATAAAAACACCATCAGACAGTGTGAAGAACGCGTCATCAGCAGAATTCGTGTGATGAAATAAATAGTAAAAGAAAATTTCCAGGCTGAAGGAAAATGGCCCCAGATTGGGAACAGACAAGTGTGTGAGGAAAAATGGTCCCAGAAAGGGTGACCGTGTCGGCAAATTCCAGCACTATCGGCCGCTGACTGCCAGCCTAGCAGTCACGGCAGGGCACGTGGTTAAGGGCAAAAGGGGTAAACGGACTTAAGCTGCTGCAAGTTCCCGCACTGCTCAGTCTTCACTTATTACGGTAACAAAAGTGATGCAATCTCTAGGAATAACCTGACGGTGTCAGATGTGTACGAAGAAAACTTTAAAAAGCTACTGAGGTTCCCCCCAAAATGTGAACGAATTGAAGGGCATGTAATTCTTGGACAGAAAAATTTTGGACCATAAAGATAAAAATTATAGTTAAGGTGTAAAGTGATACCAATAAGTACACCAAAAGAATATTTTTAAACCAAACCAATTATTTTTGAAGTTAAACAAAGCAAATAATATTCTGGCTAATTAAATACTAGCCAGGAAGATTCTGGAGGAGCAGCGGCCATGAGGCGGGACTGGCCGTGTCACATTCAGACCTGTTCTGAAGCTAAGATCGTCAGAGCCAGGGCCGTGCTCAGGTGGCTCCTTCCGTGGAGCGCACGGAAGTCTAGTAAAAGGCCCAGATGGGGAGAGCCGGGTTGGTGACACAGACATCACTGTGGATGGTGAGGAGCACATGGATGGAGGCACTTGCTCCTTCTGCTTGTGGGAAGTGCACAAAAAGCGCAGGTGCCCAGAACACTCCGCAAGGGCAGGTGGCGAGCCAGGGCCAGTCGCCTCCAGGGTGAGGGCTGGGGGCCGGGAGACCATCCTCACGGAAAGCCCTTTGTGTCCCTTTTGGATTTTCTGTCATGTGTGCGTGCTATTGCTACCTGTCAAGATAACCGCGTACACATGCTCCGAAGAGCGGCGGGCGGGGGGCCGGGAGACCATCCTCACGGAAAGCCCTTTGTGTCCCTTTTGGATTTTCTGTCACGTGTGCGTGCTATTGCTACCTGTCAAGATAACCGCGTACACATGCTCCGAAGAGCGGCGGGCAGCCACTCTGGCCCTGACGTTGCTCGGTGCGGGAGGCTGCGGCCGGGCCTGGTGACATGCAGTGTGCACAAGCCTGGTCCTGCTGCTGTGGCCGCTCTGCGTGTCTCCCTGGCCTGGCCGGTGGCTCCTGCTTCTGGTGGTGGCTCCTGCGTCCCGGCGGTGGCCCTGGTGCTGGATGGGGGATCCTCCACACCTTAGGATGCTGACACAAACCACGCTTCCCTCTGAGCATGTCCCCCTGTGTCGCTTCACTCAAGGAGTCAACAAAGTTGACTAATTGTCATTTGTCACATACTTTCTTTTTGCTTTGTTTTTAAAAAACAGCTTTACTGAGATGTGATTTACATATCATATAATCCCAATTTAAAGTGTGCAGTGAGGCAGGTGGGCTCCGCTGGTTAGAGGTGTGCTGATAACAGCAAGGTCCAGGGTGCAATCCCCATACAGGACGGACGCCAAAAAAAAGAAATTTAAAGTCTCCAGCTCAATGGCCGTTAGTATATTCCCAGCCTTGTGCATCCATTGCCTCAGTCTATTCTAGAACACTTGCACTGCCCCAGAAAGGAGCCGTGCTGCCCTCAGCTGACGCCTCCCGACCTCCCCCTCCCCAGCCCCTGGCCACCACCGATCCACTTCTGTCTCTGTAGGTTTGCCTATTGGGACGTTCCACATAAGTAAAGTCACGAATGTGTGGCCCTTTGTAACTGGCCTCCCCCAGGAGCATGACGCTTTAGGCTTCACCAGCGCTGAAGCGCACAGCAGCGCCTCGATCCTTCCCACCGACAAGTGCCCGTCCACAGCGGGGTGTGCACCTTTCGTGTATCCGTTTATCAGTCTCTGTCTGGCCAGCTGGTGTGTTTCTACTTTTTGACTGTTGTGAATAACGTTGCTATGAACACATCCAAGCGTGAGCCTGGGTCTCTGTGTTTACTTCTCACGGTGTGTTTAGGATATTGTACAATCTCTTGATTATTTTTACTCCTCTCTACTAGATTTATTCTCCCCAGCCACTTTTAAAAGAAATATTTTCTCTTGCCGTGACATTTCTTCATTCTAGAAGGGCTGTGATACTAACCCAGCCTTAAATTGTCTTTCTTTCCTCCTCCAAGTGAGCAGTTTTTCTAATTCAGTTGAAAAATAGTGACCAGAAATTTTAGGTAAACTGTATTTTAAATCTGGGTACTTTGGTCTCGTGAACAGATTGGGGTGCTCCCTTCACTGACCTGATTCATGTACACAGTGAAAAGCTAGAAAACGAGACCAAACGCTGCGGTCTGCTGGTTTGCAGGCCTGAGCTGGGCCTGCAGGGTAGGGGCTGGGGACATCTGCACGACTGGGCTTCAGGAGTCCGGAGAGTCACCTCTCTCCTTTGCTGTGGGTGCCCCAAGACAAGAGGCCACTAGTGAGTGTCCCAAATGAGGTAAGGGAGCTGGTGTAACTGATGTCACCTAGGTTCCCAAAGGCAGATGCAAAGAGTGGCCAGAACACCCTCCCCTCTTAGGACACTCAGTTGTCCCCACAAAGACTGGCTCAGGCCGGGAAACTCCCTGTGAGCCCCGCGCCTGGGGCCAGAACTGCTCAATCCATTGAAACGTCTGACCTTCGGCAGAAGGTAGGACAATGGGCAGCGGTTTATCAACGTGCCTAGCATTGTCTCAGGCAGTGAGATGGGGACAATGAAGCCTTTGTTGGTCTCTCCTGGTGTCCTGACACTTCTGTCTCACTGTGCTGGAAAACCTCAAACAGATCGAGTGCAGATTGGAATGTTGTCCCTCATTATGTCATGACCTAAAACCCTGCACTCCATTTTCTTTGATTTTTTTTCCTACCAGTGACTTCAAAGGTACCACTTTCTTCCCTGATAGGAATATATGTCTGAGAAATTCTGTTAAGGACGAGCGCTGTGGATGTGTCTGATACTTGAGTGTCTGAGGACAGCCACGGCTGAGGTGAGCAAGAGGTCAGGGTGCAGGAGGCAGGAGAGGCCGAGAGAACGTGCGGAGCTGCAGGGGACGCACAGAAGGACGGCGGACAGGCCGACAGCAGGCTGCTCACGCACGGCCGTAAATTCCAGAAAACACCGAACACAGCCTGGATGCATCAAGGTCAGGAAACTGTCAGCACCACACCATCGGGTGAACTATCGTTTCAGAACGAGGGCAAAATAAAGACACGTCTGGCCAGAATGTATAGCTCACGGGCTGTCCTGTGTCACTGATGGAGAAGAAGGGAACAGAGCCCAGCAGGTAGGAGGGGATGGACGCAGCACAGACAAGCAGGGAAACCGTGAAGCCTCTGAGCAGATGTGAACAGGTGTCGACAGCTCTAAAGAGAAAAACCGGGGCCTATAAAGACGAGATGGGCGCTTCGCCCTCAGAGTAACCCTCCCACAAACAATGATGATAAGGTCTGGAAAAAATGTCAGAACTATTGGAAAACGTGGCCGAGCAACGAAAGAAGGTGGGAACTTAGTGCAAAACTATGCTATCTACCTTCAGTGAATCAATGTGAATATACGCATGGGCTGAAACCGCACACTGCACCCCACAGGTGTGTACAAGTCAATGTTAAAATTAAAATAAATAGATAAATAAAACAGAAACGTAAACACAGACAGCCTTTGAAAGTTCGGAACTGCAGCAGGTGAGCTCCGCATGCAAACAGCTTCCCGCCTGCAGGTGCACCCAGCTCGGTGGCCGCTCTAACCCAAGCTGAACGCCGCAGCCTCGATGCGCTGACGAGCCTGAGGCTGCACAGGAACAGCCAAAGCACCCGAAAGGAGGCAGCCGTAGACAGTGGGGCCTTCAGAGCCGTGTATAAATTTCACCCGAGTTCTTGTCTGACTCCTGAACTGAGCGTGCGTGGGGGAGACACAGAGGATCCCAGCAAAGCAAAGGAATGGCCGAAAGCCAAGAGGACTGGCCAGAGACGGCAGCCGCTGCCCGCCACGGGGAGGACAGGATCTGGTGTCTGAGTTTGCTGGGTAAGTGGCCCGCGAGAACAAAATGAACAGTCTTCCTGCGGATAACTTTACCCAGAGTCTCTACGTGTTGACAACAATGGCCCGTGTACAGTAGCTTACAATAAAAAGTACGGGACGTGAAAAGAAACAGGAAAAGTTGCGGGGGCTCCGGGGCGGTGGCCCGAACCTCCCAGTAGCCCCTTTGATCCCCCGCCACGGGATGAGCAAGAGAGGGAACCGGTAGGATGACTCCTGCCACCCTCCTGGCCAGGAGAGCCCGGGAGGAAGGTGAGTCTGCCACCCGCCTATTCAGCCCCCAGAGAGACACTCAGACGCGGCAGGGGCTCCGTCCAGCAGCTCCGTTTATTTCCGCACAAGCACCTGCTTGTAGAAGCATATGGCGAGGGGATTTCCTGACTTCAGCCTATCATCTTTTTTTTTTTTTTTTTTTTTTTTTTTTTTT
>NW_007727548.1:154957-158191 GCF_000696425.1 Galeopterus variegatus
GACTACAATATAAGGGAGGCCGCCGCCACGCTTCCCAAGCAGCGCACTATCCAGTGCGCCACCGGGCCGGCCCTCAGCCTATCATCTTAAAGGTCATGTGAGCATGCATCTTGCTCTAACGCTTTGCTATTGCAATCACACGGTGAGCACAGCTGCGGAAATATCTTTTATCCAATGATTTTAAACCACGTCTTTCCTTGGCCACGCCCTGGTGGCTTCCGTCAGGCGCCATCTTTACCTCTCCTGTCCAGGAGAATGTTTTCCACAGATGACATACGCGTATGTGGGTGGGGTCGTGGCTAGTTCCCTGCCCCAGGAGGAGGTGTGTGGCCTCAACGCCCCAACAAAATGTGACCTATAGCTACAAGAAGAACTCGACAGAAACCTACCTCAAGATGAAAGGTGGTAAAATGAGAAGATAAGGACGTTAACATGTTCAGGGAATTAAAGAAAAATATACTCATAATGAACAAACAGGGAATCTCCGTAGAGAAATGGAAATTATTTTTAAAAAAGAACCAAATGGAAATTCTGGAACTGATAAGTACTATAGGTCATATACCGGATCATAAAATAGGTCTCAAATAATTCTAAGAATTGAAATTTTAGAGAGTGCATTCTCTGATTACAATGGAGTTAAATTAGAAATTATATCTGGGGGAAACACAAATCTTTGCAAATTTAAGAACGTACCTCTAAATAATCTATTGACCAAAAAACACAAAGAGAATGGGAAAATATCTCAGACTACATGACAATGAGTAAATCACATTCGAAAATCCATAAGATGATCTGAAGATGAATTTAGAGGGGAAATCATACTTCTAAAATATTCACATTACAGAAAAAGAAAATTTTCAAAGAAATAATCTAAGGTTCTGCCTTAACTTTTAAAAAGATGAGCAAATTAAGTTCAAAACAAGTAGAAGGGAGTGAAGAAAAAAATTATAAAGATGAGAAATTAATGAATTAAAAAACAAACAAGGAAGTCAATAAAGACAGAAGTTGTTTTTTGGAAAGATGAGTAAAATTGAAAAAACCTTTATAAGACTGACCAAAGGAAAAAATGTAATCATAAGTTACCAATATCAGGAAGGAGGCAGAACATGACTACAAACTCTACAGACTTTAGTAGGTCAGTGTCATAACACCATGAACAACTATGCTGATAAATTTGACTCTTTATGTAGTAAACAAATTTCTTTGAAAAACAGAGCTTAACAAAATATACACAAGATGGAATAGGAAATTTGAATAGTCCTATATCTACTGAAGAAATTGAATTTGTTATCAAAAATCTTTCCACAAAGAAAACTCCAGAACTAGATGATTTCAGTGATGAATTTTATCAATAGTTAATGAAGATGAAATGCTAATATTTAACAAAATATTCCAAAAATTGGGGGGAAGAAAAGCATCGCCAACTTGTTTTACGAGGCCAGCTTAACGCAGCTGTCAAAACCCAGCAAAGACATCATCAGATATGAAAATTACACATCAGCATCCTTCATGAAAATAGGTGCAAATAAAAATTGTAAACAAAATACTAGCACACGGAGTCCAAGAATTGATAAAAAGGAGAAGACATCGTGACAAAGCAAGATGTTTCTGGGAATGCAAGATTAGTTTGGCGTTTGAAAATCAAACCAACATTAATTCCCCTCCCTGTCACTTGGCGCTGAGTGGGAAGTGTCTGCTTGTGGTGGCCTCGACCGCACCACCATGAGCTCACTAACGCCACGTCGGACCAGGCTGGCTACTTGGTCCCTGGTGGCGGCACAGTGCCAGGCACACAGTAGGTGCCCAGCAAGTGGCAGTCTCTGCCTGTGGTGTGGCGGTCGCCCCTGCTTCTCTTGGCGGAATGGAAGTCTTTAGCAAAGCCCAAGACTGGCTGAGAGGGCAGCGGGACCTCAGGGGCAGGCATGTGAACCACACGGAGCCAGCTGAGTGAACGAGCAAGCATCGCATCCTTTTCATGTCACCCTTAAGTTGCTGGGCAGAGTCCCCTCCTCTGATACGCTCGGCCTTGCTCTGAATTTCGTCCCTTTCCAGTTGCTCTGCCCATCAGGGCGTTCACACAATGCCAGCACAAGGCATCTCTTCTTTGCTCCTGATTCTTAAATTTCTGCCGCTACTTCACAGTTTCCTTCCTGAGCCTTCGCACGGGTGTCTCACCAACCCGGATCAGATTCACTGATGTCCCTGTTTGCTACAGATTTAAAAAACAGGAAGGGAGCGGGTAAAGCCACGTGCTTCTACGGTGGGCTCCACTGTCCGCGGCCTTTGCGGTCTGGCCGCCTGCAGTGAGGACGATGGCCTGAGACCTGCAGACCGTTGAGACCACGGCAAGGAAACTGGGGGACAGGGGTGGACAGGCACCCCGTCTGTAATTGTGATTTTTCAGCATATTTACACCCTAAGTCACTTTGTAATTAATGACTGTTTCCCCTGAGAATGACTGTTTGTAAAAGTAAATTTTCAGGTTGCTGATTGGATTTATGTGACATTTTGTTCTGGAGGCTGGTGGGGAGTTACAAGCAGCTGGAGCTTGGGGACTGGACTGTCCACTGTTTCCAGTTTGAGAGGACAGCAAGCTGCCGGCAGTAGGAGATGGCACAGAGCAGCACGCCACACCCTGGCGTCTTCTGCCAGGAGGAACGACAGGCCGCAGCCTCGTGTCATGCCTCTCTGGTTTCAATGTCCTCATCTTCCACACCCGCCACGTTGGCTACTTCCCAAAATACAAGCGGGTTTTCTGAGGAGGGAGATCTGCTCTGCGTTTTGTTTCTTCTTTGTGCTTCTCTGAGTGAAACAAGCTGAAGCACGGTCTGCACAAATGCGAGGTGCCACGCACGCCTGGGCCGGATGGTTGAAGAAGCCAGCAGAGCGGGATGTTTCCAGGACAGATGGCCACGTGTCAATGGGGTCGGGTTCCAGATGACGTGAGGGAACCGTGTCTGTTTGGTGAAGTGTGGTAATGGTATTGGGTTACATAGGAAACTGGCCTTTTTGGAAGTTCTTACCATTAAGAAATGATCAATACGTGTCAGGGGTGGTGGATTACCCTGATTTGACTAGTATACATTGTGTACATGCATTAAAATGTCACACTGTGCCCCATGAATGTGTGCAATTATCTTGTATCAATTAAAAATAAATTTAAAGGGCCAGCCCGGTGGCGCACTGGATAAGTGCGCCGCTTGGGAAGCGCGGCGGCGCTCCCGCCCGAGGGTT
>NW_007727548.1:158522-160395 GCF_000696425.1 Galeopterus variegatus
GCGGGAGCAACACCGAGTGTTGCAATCCCGTTGCCGGTCCCCGGTCCGGTGCGGGGGCAACACTGAGGGTTGCGATCCGTTGCCGGACACGGAAAAAGACAAAAAAATAAAAAATAAAAAAATAATAAATTTAAAGAGCTATAAGAAATGCTTATTGAATTACTGAGGGGTAAAATGTCATCATGTCTGTCAGTTAACCCAAATCCTTTGACAAGAAAAACAGATGAAGCAATTGGCAAAATATTAACTTTGTTAAATTAAGGTAAGGGTGTCGGTCTCTCTGCCTTGGTGGATGTTAAAAGTTTTTCACAATCAAAAAAATGTTTAAGGGCAGGTGCAGCTGATACATGGTCCCCCAGTGTGTACGGTGAGACCCCAGGCAGAAGGGTGGCTCTTCTGTCCACCAGCAGGGCTGCCAATTGTAAGGCCCTACCTCGACTTTGTACAAACTTCTATTGCTTAACTTTTCTAAGTTGTTTTGGAAGGGATACATTCCAGGATTTAATTCAATCTAATGATAACAATATTAGAAAATTTCCCATTTCCCCCCATGGACTAGACCCCTGAGAAGAGGAGTTTTTCCTGGTCTGTCCCCTCCTTTTTCACCTTCTAAGCGGCCCTGCCCCCATGGCCACATGCTGACCACAGAGAGCCACAGCCCATGGCCAATGTCACCACGACTGCACCCACTGCTGTTTCCTGCCTCTTCTCTCACCTCCGTTTCCTCGGGCTTGCTTTTCAGCCTTGCAGTTCTCTGCTGTGTTTTTTGCCTCCTCAAATGCTTTTGGCAATGACACAAAGTGTAAGTAGGTATTTCCTATTTTGGCTTTTTTTCTCCAAGAAGCACCCACAAGTCAGGATCTCTCTGATTGTGCCCCAGGTATCCACCTACCCTTTCTTCTTTTCTAGAATCACCTGGAAATGTTTTCCCTGCCTGACTCTCTGAGGCAGCCAACCCATTTGGGCTGGCAAAATCTCTGGGGAATCCAGTATGACCTCCTGCCCAGACTCTGGGTCAGCTCCAACTCATTCAGGTATGGTTGGATCCAGGTGCTTAAGTGATAAGCTCGTGAATCTGCTCTAGGCCAACTCTTAGCCCTGTTTGCCTCTCTGTTGTTCTATCCTCAGGTAGGCCCTCCTGAGTGGCAGCAAAGCTGCCCCAAGTCAGCAGTCTTGGTAAAAAGACTGCTTCCTTCCTCAGAGTTCAGCAAGTCTGTGTCTCTCAATCAACCACTATGAGTAGGCCATGTCTGGTGCCCTTGGAAACATGTGGACTGAGAGTGGGAGAGGCAGTCCCAGAGGAAAATTGAGGTGCTAAAGCTAGAAAAGGGGAAAATGATGCTGGACTGGTAGACACAGCCCATGACCAGCAGTGGGGTGAAGGTAAGGGTGGAGAAGAGCATGCTCCAGGGGAAAAGCAGCATCTAAGAATGCCCAGGTGGGAGGGGGGACAGGGGCTCTGCAGGGCTGGCATAAGTGTGAGGGGCCGGAGATGTGGGGATGAGGTGGGAATGAGGATGGAGACACCTGACAAGTAGGGAGTCAGGACTTCCCTGCAAGCAGGCAGAGGGAAATGAGGAAGGGTTTCAAACAGGGGACAGGGTCAAATATACATGCGAAGGAGGTCACTCTGGATGCCAGAGGCTCACAACATTAGCACTTGTGCAGGGCTTGACTCCTATCTAACCATTAGGTGGACGGGTGGATAGGTGGATGGGTGGATATATGGATGGGTAGGTGGATGGAAGGATAGATGGATGGATGGATGGATGGATGGATGCATGGATGGATGGATGGATGGGTGGATGGATGGATGGATGGATGGATGGGTGGGTGGATGGGTGGGGGGATGGATGGGTGGGGGGCTGGGTGG
>NW_007727548.1:160500-176835 GCF_000696425.1 Galeopterus variegatus
GTAGGTGGATGGAAGGATGGATGGATGGATGGATGGATGGATGGATGGATGGATGGGTAGGTGGATAGAAGGATAGATGGATGGATGGATGGGTGGATGGATGGATGGATCAATGGGTAGGTGGATGGATGGGTGGATGGATGGATGGATGGATGGGTGGATGGATGGGTGGATGGATAGATTAATGGGTGGATGGGTGGATAGATGGCTCGGTGTGTAGATGGACAGGCAGGTGAGTCGGTGGGAGGGTGGATGGATGGATGGTCCGATAGGTGGAAGGGTGGAAAAGGGAATGAACACGAGGAATGAATGAATTCAGGAATGAATGAAGGAGGCAGTGAGCTACATGGAAAAGAGCAGGGGCGTTGAAGATATTTGGAGTTGGGCTTGGGTCCTGGCTCTTCCACTCACCTCTAGTGTCACCCTGGGCAGGTCTTCACCTCTCCAGTCTCTATTTCCTCCTTTGTAAAATAGGGATAACAGTCCCACCCTGGCAGGACTTGCTGTAAAGATTACATGAGGTTGTGCAGAGTTAAACCTGGTGTCACTCACAGTGGAACAGCCCATAAGGCCTGGTTACTGAGCCCCAAAGATGCTCGACTCTGAAAGCAGCACTTAGGACCATGAACACAGGCCTGAATCCACCCCACTTCTGCTGACAACGTCAAGGGCAGGACCCTGGGCCGGATGGAGTAGCAGGTGCACAGTCATCATATGGCTGAGGGCCTTGCCAGGGCCAGGACCACACAGGGCAGGCGGTTCCACGCACTGTTCCTGTCCCTCAATGCTCAGGCCCACGGCTCAGCCTGCGTGCCCCTCCTGGGTTCCAGCTGTGGGGACTTTTCCACACTGGGCTCCTACTCTGTGGCTCTCTGCAATCTCTTTCCTCACGAGGCGGGAGCCCCTTTGGTTCCCCAGGCAAGCAGTTTTCCTGTCATCACTGAGGCTGACCAATCTCTTTCCTCACGAGGCGGGAGCCCCTTTGGTTCCCCAGGCAAGCAGTTTTCCTGTCATCGCTGAGGCTGACTGCAGCTGAGTGCACGGTGGCTCTTCTGCCTGAGACCTTGGTTCTGTCATCCTGAGCACCGCCCGGCAGTCTCCTCTCTGCCCCTCCTTGTGCTGAGTATTTGCCATGCAGGTGATGGCCGTGCATCCTCAGAGCCCACTGTGGTGCCACATGGCAGGAGAGCCCAGACCATGGCCTGTGGGCACCTCAGGGCAGTGCCAGCCAGCCACCCACACAGGAGACCAGGCTGCCCCTCACCACTCAGCAAGCAGCTCTGACCCTGTGGACTTGGGGCTGAAGAGGTAGGAGCTGGGTTGAAGAGGATGGGCCGTGAGGCAGGGACCCTGGGCAGGTCAGACCACAGTGTAAGCTCTGGATGTTGGGCTGAGCCCCTGGGCACAGTGTCCTGAGTCTCGTTCAGCTGTGAGGATGAGGTTAACTGACCAACAGTGGACAGCAGCTCTCCCTGGGGAAAAGCTGCCAGGCTCGGAGTCTGAGTGGCCCACACCATTTGTCCTCAGAGCCCCCTGACCTGTGAGCCCCCTCCCTCTCTGATGTCCTCAACAGACTGACTGAGTCAGCATCCAGCAGGGACCGGCTGAGCACTGTCCAGAGTCCAGGGGTTCCTGGAGCCACCTGTGGCCTGTGGGTTCTGGGGCCCCAGGGTTGTTGCACCCTTGCTGACTGCCCACTTAGTTCAGACCCCTGCCTTCCCTCACAGTGCTTCCACACAGCAACTAAATCCTCCCAATTTTTCATTAACTAAAAATTAATGAATTTCATTTTTTCAAGCAGTTTTAGGTTTACATCGAGCAGGGAGCAGGGAGGTTCCCACACACCTCCCTGGTCCCTCATCATTAAGTCTCGCACTGGTGTAGCACAGGGCTGGCCCTGATGAGCCAGCGTGGATAAGCCATTATGAATACACATTATACACTGTGCAATAATATATGTTACTATTAACGAATAGGTGTGCTTGGTCCCTGGATCTCCTGCTGGCTGCATGCACTGCACGGTGGGGCCTGGTCCACTGCTGTATCTGTGTTCCTACAACACCTTGAACATAGAGATGTTCACAAACACTGAACAGATGAGGCTGGGCGTGGGTCGAGTGAACCATTCACGAGCCAACTCAGGAAGGAAGGACCAGGCTGGACTCATGCCCCAGCTCTGCCCCGACCAGCTCTGTGAACTTTTCCTCTTTGAAATGCAGGTGACCAGACACCCCTTTCAGTGACCAGGCAGGCCCGGCAGAATTGAGACCATATTATACACACTCTCGATCAGTCCCACCATCACATATTTGCAAAGCCCTTCACGGTTTACACAGTGGCTCCAAATGTGCCTCTCACTGGATCATCCAGACATGGTGGGGAAGGAGCGTGAGCTCAGAGGTGCAGAGGGACAGTCCCCAGCCTCTCTCAGCCTGTCCTTCTGAGCACGTGACAGGAGGCACATGGCTAGAATTACAGAAGACGGAAGCATTATCTTACAGCTAGTATATCCCATAATGATCTTGTTTAACCCCCAGAGCCGTAGAGAAAATGTTCGTGTAATTTGCCCAAGAATCCAGCTGTGGGTAAGCCCAAATTCAAACCTGGTTTTATGTCCTTCTCCATCTTCCAGAGCCTTCTCACAGTAATCGTTATTTTTCAACTGTTTACAATTATTGCTTTTTTATAGAAACAATAATTCAAACGTGTCTTCAGACATACCACCTAAACAGAAGGCCTGCTGCAGATACTGTGCTATCCTGTTGCAACATGCCAAAATACCGCGTGTGCGAACACAAAGGGCTAACACACACGGTCTGTCTTCTTTACTTTCCCTACTGAATCTCTGAGGTGATGAATACATTTAAACTGCACACGCAGGCACACACGGAGGGTGTTCCACATCTTCCGCAGGCTCCTGGTGACGGCTGCTGAGGGTATTCTGGGTAAGAGTAAAAAACAGGATCCCTGTGTTGACATGACACAGGAGACATGAACTGCTTAAGTGCCCTGTGACAGGCTTTACAGAGATGGTGTTAGGAGGTAACACATGGCATTTGGGTACTTTATATTTTCAAAGCACAATTGCACGCGTGCATACACACAGGCAAACACCATCTGTGTGTACACACACTCTTGTCCTGCTTGCAATTCTGTTTCCATCTGGGACAGACCCGCTCTTACACTTTTTTTTTTTTTTTTTCTTTTGTCTTTTTCCGTGTCCGGCAATGGATCGCAACCCTCAGTGTTGCCCCCGTACCGGACGGACCGGGGACCGGCAACGGGATTGCAACCCTTGGTGTTGCTCCCGCGCCTCACTCAGCCAGTGAGTGGGAACCAATCTGTATGTGGGATCCGAACCCTCGGGTGGGAGCGCCGCCGTGCTTCCCAAGCGGCGCACTTATCCAGTGCGCCACCGGGCCGGCCCATGCTCTTACACTTTTTAAAAAAGTACTTAACTTGCTTTCTTGAGACAATCCTCAGGGGGGGGGTGTGTGTTTCATGAGCACTCAGGGCAAAGTGTCCATGAACAGTCATGGTGTGGCGAACAGGTAGAAAAGGGAAGGTGTAAAATCTTCCAGGGTTAAAAAAAACAAAGACCAAGCTTGCTTCAGTTCATCCTTCTGAAGTGGACATTACCCTAGAGCATGAAATAGCCAGAGGCTGAAGAGAGAAGTGTGACCAGGTGTGGCTACCCGCTCTCTGGACCTGATCACGGTCTTGTTCTCCTGCCCTTTCCCCGAAGGTCAGTGTGATTAATCGACGTGCTCCCACGGCTCATATCAATCAGAGAGGCCAACTGAATTTCAACCACCTGTCAAAGTCTGTGTCACCCCTGGACTGAGAGATTGGTTTCCCACAGTGTCTAGTAAATGGTAAGTGACAAGTGTTCGATAAAATGTCTATTAAAAAAAGGATGTTTAAATTACTTCATTTAGTGCTGGGGAAGCAGTCAGAGAGACATGACACATTCCCTGTAGGGGAGCAATAATCCAGACAGTTGTGGTTTCTCATCAGACACTATGGAGACCAGAGGATGTGGAATAACATTTAGGATGCTGTATTAGTCCATTTTTGTTGCTTATAACAAACTACACTGAACAGGGTGATTTATAAAGAAAAACGACATTTATTGCTTACAGTTTCTGAGGCTGAGAAGTCCAAAGTCCATCTGGTGGTGGTGACAGTGACCCAGAGGTCTCACATTGCAAGATGGTGGAAGCAGAGAGAGCAGAGAGAGAGAAAGACAGACTCTCTTCTTTTAAAGCCCTCAGAACCACACCCCTGACCACCATTTTAATCCATTCACTACTGCATGGTCTAAATCCAGTCACCTCTTCAAGGCCTCACCTTTCAATTACCATAATAGGATTTCCCACCCTCTTAACAGTCACAGTGGGGGCTAAGTTTCTAATACATAAAACTTGGGGGACACAATTCAAGCTTGACTGAGTTTGGGGGGACATAATTCAATCCACTACATTCCGCCCCTGGCCCCTCAAAACTCATGTCTTTTCACATACAAATACATCCATTCCAACCCCAAAGTCTTAGCTTGTTTCAATTCAAAAGTCCAAAGTTCAAAGTCCCATCTGTGAAATTCAAAACAAGTTATCTACTTATAAGATAACAATGATGGGACAAACATAGGGTAGATATTCCCATTCCAAAAGGGAGAAATAGGCCAAAAGAAAGTTGTAACAGGTACCAAACAGCCCAAAACTCAGCAGGGAAGGCATTAAGTCTCAAAGCTGGCAAATCATGTACCTTGACACCATGTTTCATGTCTTCTGCACACTGGTGTGAGGTTGGGTCCCCAAGTCCTTGGGCAACCAAAGGAAAAATAAACAAATGGGACTATATCAAACTAAAAAGCTTCTGCACAGCAAAAGAAACAATTAACAGAGCTAAAAGACAGCCAACAGAGTGGGAGAAAATATTTGCAAAATACACATCTGACAAAGGACTAATAAAAAACCTCACAACGGAGTTAAACTAGAAATCAACAGACATATATCCAAATATGTGAAAATTAAACAACAAACTTCTAGCTAACCTATGTCAAGGAGAATGTCTCAGAAAAACTGAAAATTACCTGAACTGAATGAAAATAAAAGTATAGCATATCAAAACAAAACAGTTATTAGAGGAAAAATTTATAGAATGTACTACTTACATTAGAAGCCTTTAATTAGAAAAGAATAAAGAAATTCTTTTATTTAAAATGGAGGAAAATTAGAAATCAACAATCTAAGCTTCTACCTTGAGAAATCAGAAAAATAAGAGCAAATTAAATTGCAAGCAAGCAGAAGGAAAGGAATATAAAGATAAGAGAAATCAATGAAATCAAAACAGAAAGACAATAAAGAAAAAATCAATGAAAGTAAAAGCTTGTTTTTTGAAAAGATCAATGAAATTGACAAACATTTTACTAAACTAATCAAAGAAAGGTAGAGATAGAGAGAGGAGATATGAATTGCCAGTCTCAGTTGTGAAAGAAGCAATACCCTTACTGATCCCGCACATGTTAAAAGGATAATAAGGGAACATTACGAACTGCTCCATGCACATGCATTTAACAGCTTAGATGAAGTGGATCAATTATTTGAAATCCACAAGCTACCCAAACTCCCTCAATAGGAAATAGATGGCCTGGCTAATCCTTTCTGTATTAAAGCAATTGGATTCATATTGAAAAACCTGAAGATAAAAATTCCAGACACAGATGGTTTCACTAAAGAATTTTATGAACATATAAAGAAGAAATCCTACCAACTGTACACAATCTCTTCCAGAAAACAGAAGAGAAACATCTCCCAATGTGTTATGAGAGAAGCTTTTCCCTGATGGCCAAACCAGATAAATGGCAGTACAAGAAATAAAACTATGTACAAATGTTACTCATGAACATAGATGCAAAAATACTCAATAAAATATTAGCAAATCAAATTAAGTAATACCTAAGAACAATTATACATCGTGACAAAGTGGTATGCAAGGTGGTCAGACATTTGCAAGTCAACTAGCACAATCTACCACATCAACAGACCAAAGAGGAAAACCCACACAATCACTTCAAACGACGCAGAAAAACGATGACAGAATCCAAGATTCATTCTCCACAAAGACCCTCAGCAAAAAAGGGATAAAGCGAACTGCCTCAACCTGATGGAGAGCATCTGTTCCAAAATCTACAGATAACATCATGCTTAATGGTGAAAAACTAGACACTTTCTCTCCGGGATCTGGAATAAGGCACCTCTCCTGTCCTACATCCTACTGAAGTTCCCAGCAGTGCAATACGGCAAGAGAAAGACATAAAAGGCATGAGAGGAACGAAAATTAAAATCAGAAGGTGATGGGCCGGCCCGGTGGCGCACTGTGCTAGTGCGCCGCTTGGGAAGCATGGAGGCGCTCCCGCCGAGGGTTCGGATCCCACATACAGACCGGTTCCCGCTCACTGGCTGAGCGAGGTGCGGGGGCAACACCGAGGGTTGCGATCCCGTTGCCGGTCCCGGTCCGGTGCGGGGGCGACACTGAGGGTTGCAATCCATTGCCGGACATGGAAAAAGACAAAAAATATATATATATATATTTATTGCTAGTATACAGAAATACAATTAATTTTTGTATTGTATATTGTATACAGTAACTTCAGCAAACTCACCAATTAATTCTAATAATTTTTCTATAGCTTCTCGGGCTGTCTTCTCACCATCAGCTTTCAGCTGGTGACATCATAGGGATGACGTTTGATATATTTTCTAGGTTTTTTGGGTCACAAGCAACAGAAGTAGCTCTGGCTAACTTAGATGTAAAGTAGAATCTATTGCAGGGGAGAAAAAGGAAAGGAAAGAAAGAAAAAGGAAAGCCTGGACAGCACCAGGACCTGGCGAGGACACAGAGACACTGAACTCCCCGCATCGCTGGAGGGGCTCAGACAGTGCAGCTGACCTGGCGGGAAGATATTTCAACTATTAGTCTGTTCTGCCTCTCTGAATTTCCACTCCAAATCTTTATTTCTTCTTCCAATACCTAAGGCTTTTTGTGTTCAAGGATATTAAACTAACCATTTGAGTAATTAAATAACTGTCATGACATTTATTTTAAAAAGCAACAAAAACTAAATTGAATCCATTTTTATGTAAAACCCGCCACTTGGTTTGGCATCACATAGGCCCATACAAAAACGGAGGAGGCCAAACGCTCCAAAAGATTAAGTGAGCAAGTGGGTTTAATGGAGACTGGCAGAAAAATAATTCCAAGCAAGAAGAGGTAAATGGTAGAAAGGGTAAGGGACAAATATTTACTTGGTATGCTGGCTGCAGAGAGCGCTGACGCTGCCCCCTCTGCCACCTGCTCCCAAGTCTTCACTCAGATGCCACCTCCCTGTTAGGTCTGCCTTGCCCACCGCTGAATTTGAAACCAAAGCCTGCCAGCCCTCCAGCCCCCTGCCCAGCCCTCCAGCCCCCTGCCCAGCCCTCCAGCCCCCTGCCCAGCCCTCCAGCCCCCTGCCCAGCCCTCCAGCCCCCTGCCCAGCCCTCCAGCCCCCTGCCCAGCCCTCCAGCCCCCTGCCCAGCCCTCCAGCCCCCTGCCCAGCCCTCCAGCCCCCTGCCCAGCCCTCCAGCCCCCTGCCCAGCCCTCCAGCCCCCTGCCCAGCCCTCCAGCCCCCTGCCCAGCCCTCCAGCCCCCTGCCCAGCCCTCCAGCCCCCTGCCCAGCCCTCCAGCCCCCTGCCCAGCCCTCTTACCTCCTGCCTACCCCTCCAGCCCCCTGCCCAGCCCTCCTGCCCCCTGCCCAGCCCTCTTACCTCCTGCCTACCCCTCCAGCCCCCTGCCCAGCCCTCCTGCCCCCTGGCCTGCTCAGGTCTGCATTTCTCCATTGTGCTTTTCACTTCTGACATGCTACAGTGTGTGCTGACCCGTGTCCCCTGGTTGCCATCTGCCCCTCACTAGAAATGGAGGTCCTCAGCGTCTTTGTCTGCTCTGTGTCCCAGCGTCCAGGATAGGGCCTGGAGGGTAGTAGGACCTCAATAAACATGGATTGAATGAATGAGCAATGGCTCCTTCCTCAGAAGTGTGCAGGGGCAGCGCCTCCCTGAGCCCTGGCCATGCTGTGCCTGCCTTCCCATTGGCGCAGGAAGCCATGGCACAGAGGAAAAGATGCCAGGGAGTGAAGTGAGGCGAGACCAAGGAACGAGCTGTATTGGGACCCTGTGGCCGTGTCGAGAGCTGAGGGAGGAGTGGGCACAAGCTGGCCATCATGTGATGAGCCGCGTGGCTCCACACTGACCTGCAGCAAGGCAAACGTCCCCTGGCATCCCTCCCTCTCACATGGAACCCGTGCAGCCCCCCTGGGGCTCCAAGAACATGGATGTTTTAGCCGAATAAAAGCCAATTTCTAAACATTCCAGGAAGCTGTTGAGAACTCAGGTGCATATTGGCTGGACCCCACCTGTGTGCCAGGTGCAGGCACCTCACACGGACTTCAAAGGTCCCTTGAGAGGAAAGAGGCCGCAGGCTGCAAATAGGTGAGTCAGTCCCATTGTTCTTGTATCTGAAAAATCAATTGGGTCCAAAGTAGGAATATTTATTTAATGAGCAAAAATGTGTGGCTAATTGATTTTAAAAGGATACTGCTTCCTGTTCCTTGATACTGTAAAGGGGCCTTTGGAAAAAGCCACTTGCAGGAATTGAGTTTTGTAAACAGCTACTTGAGGTTAAATGAGTGTGGAAAATAGCATTTACCCCACAGAGGATAGCATGCGGGGTGCTGAGGACCATGGACAGCCCTCAGGGGTAACAGAATCCCAGTGGGAGAACACACCACAAAAAATTGTCCATTAGAGAGCCAAAGAGACCAGCAGCTGATGACGTCACCCCTTCTGGAGGCCCCAGGGTCTCTCTGTAGACTGCAGGCTTGAGTTTCTCTGGGTGGTAGTCTCCACTGTGGTGAAGAGTTGGGCCTGGGTCAGACTATGTGGAACCCTGGGCAAGCCACGTGGCTCCTTCCAGCCTTGGTTCACCCCCTGTAACATGGGTGTGAGCCCCCACATGTGGTTCTCGACTGAATAACACCCACACACCTGCCGTGGACATGCCACACTTGACAAAGCTGAGCTTCTACATCCCATGGTCTCCCAAGAGCATTTCCCAAATCCACTTGGCTCTGAAAACCCATGACGCGTTTGCAGGTTTGGTGCCAGTTAGCGTCTGGGGACAAGTTGCCTGAGCTGCCTTTAGGACACTGAAAATGTCCACCAGGTTCTCCTTCTTAGTGTGATCTCCATTCAGCCCCATGCAGACTCTAAACCTTGCTGAGCGTGCAGCAGTGCCCGGCTCCTCTGCCAAAACCCACAGAGCTCGCAGTCTTGGGGCTTAGCTGTGTTGGAGTGTCCTCCCTGCCTGGGACCAAGTACAGGGCTTGCTTCTGGACTAGCCCAGCCTGGTGAACTCACGCGATGGTGCCTCAGAGCTAGGCGATCCCACCCTGTGCCCAAATCCTGAGGACTCAGGGAAGTGACTGTGTTGGGCACAGGGGACCTGATTCCTGCCTGGGACTTGTTGAAAGCTGCCCCAGGAGAACCCCATGTACTTATCTTCTCCAGGATTAACCCCCTTGCCCGTTGGTTCTTCCATGGCATGGTTTCTGGACCCCTCACTATCCTGACCACCCTCCGTCAGATGCGACTCTCCTCTTAGGATGACTTCACCATCCCCCCAACAGGGTCCTCAATGCCTTCTCAGAGGTGAAGAACAGGCTGTACTCGTTCCCCTACAGGAAAGACTTGGGCCTTGTCCTCAGAGGGCCTGGGACTCAGCAGAGGACAACGGGTTAGGTTTGAGGTCTGGACTCTTGTCCTGATCAGCCTGCACATGATCAGGTGGTGGAAAGGAAGGTAGGGGGTGGGCAGAGTGCAGTTCCTGCCTGGAAGGTGCTAAGTGCCTGGGCAGGACAGACAAAGATGCTTGTGTTCATGGGGTGCCACATGCCAGGAGCAGTCCTTGAATGTCCCATGGAGCCTACCACCCACTGAGCAGGTGAAGACTAGGCTCCCAAGGTGCACAGTGCCTGGCCCTGCCCGTCCTTCTTGAAGCAAGGGCCACAGCTCCGATGTCCAAGGGGCTAGAGGGGCCTGTATGGATGGAGCACACACCCACCTGTGGGGTCCTCAACACTTCACCCCACACTGCTATGAGGCAGGAATGCAGGCACTTGCAGAAAAAGTTAAAAATTGAGACTTCCAGGGCTGGCCTGTGGCTTACTTGGGAGAGTGTGGTGCTGGTGACACCAAGGCCACGGGTTCGGATCCCTATATAGGGATGGCCGGTTAGCTCACTTTGGAGAGCGTGGTGCTGACAACACCAAGTCAGGGTTAAGATCCCCTTACTGGTTTAAAAAAATATATACTGAGATTTCCTTGAGAGGTCTTGGGATTTTAAGTGTTAGCAACTGTAGGAAATAGCCCAGCCTCTATTTCCCCTTGTGGTGGCCAAACAGAAGTTGTGCTGCCTCCACTAGATAAAAATGCTTAGAAACAACCCCTGTGATCATGTCCTGCTTCAGGGCTAGGACACACCTGCTGTACTAACAGTCCATGAGGGCAAGTGTTGTAACTTCCCACCTCACAGGGACTCTTGCCTGCAGGGACCTAGACGCCCCTCCCTGGGACCCACCAGAGCTGCAGCTGGCTGACCGCAGACCCCACCAGCACCTGCAAATGGAAGGGCTGGGGCCACTCCTTCTGCAATCTCACCTTCCCAGAATTGAGGATGGTAATCATGCTAGTGCAGGTGTTTACCAAAGACATTGATGGACACTGTCTCACCCCAAGCCAGACAGCTCAGACTGTCCCCCAGACATAGCTGGCCACGGGGACCAGCTTCCCCACAGCCCGTCCACTAGAGAACCCTACCTCCTCCTCCACCTCGCGGACTAAACCACACAGGACATCGTGTTACTCTGTACAAAGTGGAAAAACTTGGCCCTGTTCTCCCTCATCGAGAGGTTAAGATGTTAAGACGCAGGAGCCCCCCAAACCTACCTTAAAACAGCCACGGAAAGGGCCTCGCTCGCCATCTCATCTCACATTTTGGAAAAAGGCTAGTTGGTAAAGTGCTGCATTGACAATTCACAAACACGGATGTTGGTCTTAACTCAAGAGATACAAGGAGGAAAAGAGATCTCTGTCAATGGCCGAGAATGAATAAGCAGCAGACAGAGGTGCGACTGCAGCAGAAAGCACAGCTGCCCCACCAGGGGCCTGTGCATAAGGGGCTGGCGGGCGGGGGTGTGTGGCAGCCTTCTGTTCCCACCACATGTCTTCCAAGGAAGGACTTGGTGGCAGCATCAGACCACAACTGCCGCCCTTCCCACATCCACCCATGGGAGGAGAGGTTTTCAAGGTGCACTGGTGCTGTGTCCAACGTCCTGGGGCCGCTCACTGGGCCTCTGTACTTGACCCACGTGGGTCCCGCGTTCTGCCTGGGAAAGGCTGTTGGGGTTGGAGCCTCTGGCTGTGTGATGTTGTTGGAAGTTTGTATGTAAGTGTGAGGCTGTGTGTTAGCGCATGTGTGTATGGTTGAGTGTGTGCATGTGATGCCAGTGTGAGTGTGTGACAAGTGTGAGTGCACGTGTGGGTGTGGACACGCGTGCATGCACGCTGAGCGTGAGTGAGCATGTGAGCACGTGCACATGTGTTTTTGGTGGTCTCGGCAGGCAGGTGTGCCTGTGCAGGGTTTGTGTTTGGTCTCACGGAGGTTTCAGGCTCTCTGCTGACCGCGTGGGCGTGAGTGAGCATGTGAGCACGTGCACATGTGTTTTTGGTGGTCTCGGCAGGCAGGTTGCCTGTGCAGGGTTTGTGTTTGGTCTCACGGAGGTTTCAGGCTCTCTGCTGACCGCGTGGGGATGTCCAGATGAGACTGTGCTCTCATCTGCTATTGATTTTCAAGCCGGTTGCTCCCAATGGCCAGTCCATGTCTGTTTCATCACTGGGGATGGAGCAGGAGAAACAGTGCTATGGGTCAAACATATCCCCCTAAAGTTCTTGTATTGGAAACTTGATCCCTACTGTAACAGTGTTAAGAGGGTGGGAAATCTGATTATGGTATTTGAAAGGTGGGCCTTTGATTGGATTGTGAGGACTGTGCCCTGGTGAATACATCAATCCATTCATGGAGTAATGAGTTATCATGGGAGTGGTTCTGATGGCTTTATAAGGAGAGCCGGTGAGCAGGTTAGCTCTCTTGCTCAGCCCATCCTTGCCATGTGACACCCTGACTTACTGTAGAGAATTCCCACCCAGAAGAAGGCCCTCACCAGATGCATTCCCTGAGCCATAGATGTCTAGCCTCTGAAACTGTAAGAAATAGATTTTGTTTCTTTATAAATTACCCAGTATCAAGTATTCTGTTATAAGCAATAGAAAATGGACTAATAAAGACGGTAACTCAGAATGTGCTCACAGACTGTGAGTCAGGGCTAAGGGGCCAGCCATGCCCACCCCCCACCACTCTGCACAGACCTGACCTGGACACTGGGGGCAAGTGGGCCTGGGGTAAGCTCCTGTCTCTGGGGCAGGTGGAGAGCCCGGTTTCCCTCATGAGCACCCTCATTACACATCACAGGCTTCTCTCACCCCACCCCCTTCTCTAAGAAAGTCCAGAGACCCCCTCAGGAGGTCAGCCCACTCCAGCCCTCTCCTTGCTGGACCAATGCAGGCTTGTCTTCAGGTCACCCTGTCTCCCTCCTCCAGTCTGGTGTCTTTAGGGATGACTGACCCTGCAGTTTAGGGTCCACAGGCTTGGGGTCAAGGCGGGGGGGGGGGCGCTGGAAACCTCCCTAGAATGTTCTATGAAGCTATGGAAGGGGCACCTGGTGGGAAGAGCAGTGCACCAGGGAGCCTCTTCCACCCAGGTGCAGCCACGCCTGGCTTGTGGGTCTGACGCGCTGCTGCAGATTTCACAATGCCTACATGAGAAACTGGGGATGACGCCCAGGGATAAAGGCCTCAAGAAGCTTTTGAAAAGCAACAATTATGGGATTATCCTGAGTGAAGTGCTGGGGCTGGGACAGGGAGGGTTGAGTTCCTCCCAGACTTTGGTCTTGTCAGTCCTGTCTCACAGATCTGTCAAATGTCTGCTTCATGAAATCCAACCCACCATGATCCAGTGTGATTGGGCCAGGAGAATGGCCCAGACCGACGGGCAAGGAAACCTCTGAAATAGCCAAGGGCAGCCAAGGGCAGAGCCAGGGCACTCAGGGTCCCTGCTGGCCATACAGCTCCTTCATGAGCTGAAGGACCCCCAGAACCACAAGGTCCACGGATGCAGATGGACAGCTGCTGATGGCCGAGGAACCTCCCCATTTCCTCTCTGCACCCCTTCCCACAGCCTTCCTGAATCAGCCAAAGTGACATACGGACATGGAAAAAAGTCTGAGTCCACTCTGGAAAGCAGGACCCAATGCTGATGAGATGCCAGATATGTCCAGAACTTTCTTCACGTGCTGCAGTGAGGCCAATGGCCAGAGGGCCCCAGAAGTCCCCAGCGCCTCCTGACTCAGGCCTTGCAGACCCCATGACTTCAGTCCATGGGAAGAGGGATGTGCCATTGTTGCTGGCACAAGCGTGCACTCCAACAGTGACGCAGGCCCATGGTGCAACGTCTCTCTTCTAGTCCAGTTTTACTTTTTACTTTTTTATTTAAAAGATTTTACTTATTAATATTATTTTACTTATTAATATTATTTTTTTACATTCTAAGATGTTGTTGCAGAACAGTTGGGGGAGAGGGAGAAGGCAAGGAGGAAGGAAATAGGGTGGGAGAAAGAGGAAGGAGGGGGGCATGGTTGAGGCCTGCGGCACCCCCCCTCATTCCTGCAGGGGAAACCAGAGGGCTTCCAGTAGTGGCTTGGGCTGGATGCAGATGTCAGGGGGAATGGCCGAGGCCCGAGGCCCCCATCACCCTGGCTGAGGAGCCTGGGACACTTCCTGCACTGGCTTGGTGGTCACTGCCGGGCTGGTTGCAGATGTTGGGGGGGCGAGGTCGAGGCCCGAGGCCCTGGTAGAGACCCATGCATGTGTTGGGGCCCAGCTGAAACGAGGTGTGTCTGTCTCAAGGCTGTGGCCCCTCTGGGGAGAAGCACTCCCCAGGCCAGGCCCCTGAGGCAGAGGAACTGAACCCCTGATCCAGGCAGGAAGACCCACACTGTGGGCCCCCAGCCCAGCCCCACCAAAGCTGTGAGTGAGCCTTGGCAGTAACAGCATCCCTCCTGCTCAGGGGACCCTCAAGGCTATGTTGGGATGCTACTGGGGCCTCCATGAGCCAAGGGGCTGAGGTAGGCCCCTGGCCAGGCCCAACCCAGGACCCCCAATCCCCGCCTCCACTTCATATAATTCTTCCCTGCTGTGTGCTTTCATGCACCAAGTCCAGGCTGGAATGCCCCTGGCTTGCTCCCAAGCACTCAAACAGAACTTCAAGACATTATCCAACTAGGCTTGCCACCTCAAAGGTGGAAGCAGATGCAGTGTCCAGCAATGGAAGACAGGTTAAATAAATTTGGGTTTAATTCATGTTCTAATGTGACCACTAAAAACGATGTCCAATAAATGATGTTGAAGGATATTTAGTGACGGGTATAGATGATGGTGCTCAGCATCATCTCATTATTGTAGAGTATGTACAGGCTTCTGAAAAACACTTGAAGGATATGTGTGATAATGTTAACAATGGTTACCTCTCCATGGCGGCATGTCTAATCTTTGTTCTATTCTGTATTTTCCACAATGAAGATGTAATTCTTAGCAAGCAGAAAACATTATTTTCAAAGTTTCTATAGAAAAGCTGTCCCAGACAGGCCGCTCGCTGAGGTACCACTCACCTCCTGACCTGACCGCTGGGTGTAAACAGGTGGAAGGAGCTGGTGTTTGGTCTGGGTTGTGCACTGATGAGCTACTTCTTTTGGGTGGCGGACCTCAGAAGCCTTTCATCTGCTGCTGCTTGCTTCTGGAAAAGGCAAGATATTGGTTCACTGTTTCCGAGTCTCCTGGCTGCACAAAGTCCCACGCAGTGGACACCAAGGGTGAAGGCAGGACTTGGGGACTCGGCTATGCTCGAATCCTTTCATGGTCTCACAGGAAGAACATGGTGCAGGATCTGGACTTGGAATTTTTGTAACAGTTATGTGACAATCTTTACTCAATTAAAGTAGTGAGATGAAGGCAGGACTTGGGGACTCGGCTATGCTCGAATCCTTTCATGGTCTCACAGGAAGAACATGGTGCAAGATCTGGACTTGGAATTTTTGTAACAGTTATGTGACAATCTTTACTCAATTAAAGTAGTGAGTGTTCACTAGTCTCAATATACGGCTATCCGGATGCATCGTGGCTGTCCCTGGCAGGAGGGCTGTAGCATGGCCAGGCCAGGCCGTCAGCTCCCACACCTCCCGAGATCACCTTCAGGAGCACAGAAGCACCACCTCAGGTCCTCCTACACTGCCCCCGTGCACCCCAGAGCTCCCCGCCCATGTCTGCCAAGCACGTCCTGCACCCACATGCAGCCCCTGCTCACAGGCCCATCACCCCAGCCTGCGCCCCCTGTCCACCACCACCACACACCTCTAGGAAAGTGCCTTGTGTATCTCCACCCGGGCTGTGACAGGCCAAAGGACGTTAAACAAGCCGGTCACATCTGGGGTGAGGGCGTCAGGAGTGCCCCAGACACCAGGAGAAGGGCGAGGGACTGGGCATCCCTGGGGCCTGGCTCACGACCCAGGTGCTGCGGCCAGGTGGGCCACAGTGGCAGAGTGGACACCCTGACAGGGAGGGGGTCTTCCCTCAACCGACTGAACGCTGGTGCTCCCTCTGGAAGCCCATCACCGGACCTCAAAGGGACAGACAAGCCAGGGTCAGCCGACAACCGAGGTCTGACCAGGGCTGCCCCGGGGACGTGCGGGGCGAAGGGCGGGCTGACGACGGATCCAGGGCAGAACCGGAGGACAAGGCTAGGGGCGGGTGCACGGGGGCCTAGGGGAGCCCAGGTGGGGCGGGGTCCCTGGGGCACCGCGGTCCCCACGGACACCGGCGGCTGCTACCCACCGCGCCCACTCGGGCTTTCCTTGGGAGGACACGGCGCGTGACGCGGGCCCGGGCCCAGCAGGAGGCAGCGGCCCGGGGTGACCATGGGCAGAGCACTCCCCGGGGCGCAGCTTGGGGTCGCAGATCCAGTGCCCGGCAGCACTGCGTCCTGCTGTCCTGCCCACTTGGCTCGCCCCACGCCTGGCTCTCGGCCCCGCCCCCACGCCTGGCTCTCGGCCCCGCCCCCACGCCTGGTTCT